>NC_091283.1:287560622-287845622 GCF_032444005.1 Ranitomeya imitator | reverse complement strand
GATACGGTCTTTCTCAAACCTCACTGGAAAACAAATACAATATATAAGTGTGCTGTACAAATAAACATGTGTCACAAACAAAGAGAACATACACTTCCTAGGGAAAGAAAAAATAACCAAAACTTCCTATGTGAAACTACAAAACATATACTGCAACACTATAAAGGATATAAATACCCCCATATATATACACATATATACACCTATGCACATATCTATATAACTAGCATGGGATAAAATACGGACTAGCTTATAACCCAGGGTAGTAAATTGAGGTACATAGGAAGCTAAGTAGAAATCCCCTGGGATCAGATTACGTATAGGGACTATAAAAAGGAACATCACTGAGCTAAGGTATGTACAAAAATTGTAAAAAGATAGCATAAGACATAAACAACACTGCTCAAGACGCCTCAATACACTGACCTTAGGAGGAGTAGTAATAAGGAAGGGAAGATATAAGATGAGAGTCCCCAAGGACTAAAAGGAAGCAAAGAGGATATGGTTAAAATAATTAAGGGGGGGGGAGGCAAAGGGTAATGAGGCAACCTATAAGCGCAGTATTTACCAGCTCCAAGTGGAATGCAGGAGTAAGGTGTTCGTCTCATTGGTGGTGCAGTGGCTGGTATAGGCGCTGTTGGCGCTTTAAATACACCGCAATAGCGGTCATTTCCGGTGCCAGACTATGTGCACCCCTGTGCACTGAGAAAGAGGTCTGGACCGCAGGGCGATCTGCGTGTCAGACCGGCGCCTGCGCAGTGAGTGCCGGGTTCAGAAATAAGCTGCGCTGCTGCGCACTAGATGTGAAGAGGTCTGAACCGCAGGGCGATCTGCGTGTCAGACCGGCGCCTGCGCAGTGAGTGCCGGGTTCAGAAATAAGCTGCGCAGCTGCGCACTAGATGTGAAGAGATCTGGCCCGCAGAGCGATCTGCGTGTCAGACCGGCGCCTGCGCAGTGAGTGCCGGGTTCAGAAATAGGCTGTGCAGCTGCACACTAGATGTGAAGGGGCCTGAGCAAGCGCAGTGTGTCTGCAGTTACACCGCACCTGTGTAAGGGGAGAATTTCCCATGGTTGGCACGAGGATGGGTGGTAGCGGCGAACAAGGGGCTGTGCATGATGCACAAAATGACCCCATATGTGTGAGGAATTCTCCTGAGAGATAAGGGTGGAAGTAATAAGGCTGGGATGCCGTACACTAGGCAGAATTAAAGGGAGTAAGATAGGGCAGCACAGAAATAAAAGTATACTCAGAGAGATGTAGGGAGAAAACAATGGAAGTTACGAAAATACACAAAATAAAGGTATACATTTTGTAAATTTTACCCAACAAAGAAATAAATGAAAGAAATGAATGAGATGAACGGAAAAAAAAGGTGAAACAATGTAAAAGGTGAAAAAAATGAATTAAAAAATGAATAAAAATAAAAAAAATGAAAAAAATTGAGGAGAATGAAAAAAAGAAAGAAAGGAGGGGGGGAAAAGAAGATATGAGAAAAATAAAAATGAAATGAAAGTAAATGAAGAAAATAATAAAAACAAAAATAATAATAAAGAAAAATAAAAAATGATAAATAAAAATAAAACTAATAATAAAAGTAAAATAAAAATTAAAAATAAAATTAAACATAAAAATTAAAAAATAAAAGAATAAATAAAAATAAATAAAAATAAAAACAAAGAACAAAAAACAAAAATAAAATAAAAAAGAGAACCTAATAATGGTGGACTTACCAAGAATGGTAGACTGTAGCGAAAAAATAAAGAGTTATTCTGTGCTTCCTACCTAAGAGGTCTAGAAAAAAAACGGGGGGGGGGGGGGAAACAAGCAGAGTGTAGTTAGCGAGGCAATCTTGATACAGTGGCATACAGGAACTACAACATAAGATAATCTACTATATAAAGCTGAATGTGTGTGTGTATGTATGTCCGGGATTGGCATCTGCACCGTCGCAGCTACAGCCACAAAATTTTGCACAGTCACAGGTCTGGACCCGGAGAGCGTCATAGGCTATGTTGTGAGGTGAAATTTTAACTCCGCGCTTTCCAATTCACCAAACTATTTTTCCCCTATCTACATAATGGGGAAAAGTGAAAGGAAAAGTGTTGGAGGCAAATTGACAGCTGCCAGATGTGAACAAGGGGGACTTAAAGAATGAGAGCGATGGCGCCAAAGAGTATATACCGATCAGTTGCTAAGGTGGGGCCCCGACATGAGATACTCACCACACACGGGGATATGAACACACACACAAAATGCTCCACATGCTACCACGTGCTTGAACACATATACCACCCTCAGCACACAGTTCACCACACATACACCAACCTCACCACATAAAAGTCGAAACACAGAAGTCGCCGCTCAAAACTCACCACGTGCAAAACTCGCCACATGCAAAAACTAGGCTCACGCAAAACTCGCCACAAGTGCAAAACTCACCTCATGGAAAACTCGCCACACGCAAAACTTGCACATGCGGAAAAATTGCCACATGCACAAAATTTGCAACACATGCAAAAGTTGCCTCACACAAAACTTGCACATACTCAAAAGGCACCAGACATAAAACTCACCACGCGCAAAACTCGCCATGTGCAAAACTTGCTGCACACAACTTGCTACACTAACCTGTCACATGCAACTCGACACACAAAAAGTTTCTACACGCATGTTGCCACACAAAACTCATCTCACAAAAGTCGCTACATGCATGTCGCCACACACAACTCAACACACACAACTTGACAAACGAAACTCGCCCTAAAACACACACAAGTCTGGTATTAGACTTCAAAAAAAAAATCTGATTAATAAGCAGACAAACTACAAGAGCAACAAATGTACTATATAGGAAATACGGCAACTGTCAGTCACATGACCTGTCTATTATGTGTATGTGTGACCTAATATATACTGCCAGGGGGAGGGCTTCCTGTTGGCTGGGGATTTATCAGGCTGCCAATTTATCTTACAAATACTGAGGTAAAAATACTGAGCAAATAACATGTTAACGAGGTCTAATACAGGAGATCACACAGGTATATACTATATACAGGGGAGATGACACAGATATATACTATATACAGGAGAGATGACACACAGGTATATACTATATACAGGAGCAGATTACCTACAGGTATATACTATATACAGGAGGAGATGACACACAGATATATACTATATACAGGGGAGATGACACACAGGTATATACTATATACAGGAGGAGATGACATACAGGTATATACTATATATAGAAGGAGATGACATACAGGTATATACTATATATAGGAGGAGATGACATACAGGTATATACTATATATAGGAGGAGATGACATACAGGTATATACTATATACAGGGGAGATGACACACAGCAGGTATACACTATATACAGGGGAGATGACATACAGGTATATACTATATACAGGAGATGACATATAGGTGTATACTATATATAAGGGAGATGACAAACATGTATATACTGAGGTGAAAATGAGATGTGAGGTGAAAATGAAAAGGTGTGAGTGCAAAATGAGAGGAGTGAGGGAAAATAGTGTAGTGATCGGAAAATGACAGATGTGAGGTCGAAATGACAAGTGTTAGGCGGGAATGAGAGGAGTGAGGGAGAAAATGAGAGGTGTGAGGGAGAAAATGAGAGATGTGATTGGGAAAATGAGAGGCGTGATGGGAAAATAAGAGAAGTGACGTGCTATAACTAACCACAGATATTTACTATGCCCAGGCAACGCCGGGCTCTTCAGCTAGTTGATATATATATTTAGACATATATTTTTTGCCCATATATCATCGTACTTAGAAGATGAAGTCCAATTCCCTATTAAGGCCTCTAGGGGCCATAGTCTGCAACGTATAGATCCAGAATGATTCTCATTCCTTGAGGAGTTTTATGTGATCACCGCCCCGTCTCGGTCGTTCCACTCTTTCAATTACCTGGTACCGGAGTTGAGACACGGAATGGTTGGCTGAGACAAAATGATGGGGGAGAGGAAGCCAGGTTTTCTTAAGTCTAATGGTAGACTTGTGGCTAGAGATTCTGTCACGTACATGCTGTACGGTTTCTCCCACGTACATAAGACCACAGGGACATTTGACTAAGTACACAACAAAGTTAGTTTCACTGGTGTAAAATCCCTTGATGTTATACCTCTTACCCGTATGAGGATGTGTAAATTCACTCGACTTAATTACATTGGCGCAACAGGCGCAACCTAGACAGGGGAACGTGCCCTTCCTTTGAGTTCCGAGGAATTGTCTTGATTGTTTGACGAGGCTTCCGATGTCAGCCCTAACCAGGCTGTCCCTAAAGTTCCTTGGTCTACGTTTGCACATAAGTGCTGGGGCTTGGAAGGCAGCTATCTGTGGGTAGGCCTCATTAAGAAGTGGCCAGTGCTTATTGATGGTCTTGTAGATCAGAGGCATAGTGGGATGGTGAGTGTGTATGAACGGAATTTGTTCCTGTTTAGGGGATCGTGGTCTAGAAAGGAGGTATTCAAGGGCCCTTGTTCTTTCTTTTTGGAGGATCCTATCAGGATCTGGATTATCTCAATGAGAATAACTGTTTAACTCCATATCAGCATGGGTTTATGAGAAATCGCTCCTGTCAAACCAATCTAATCAGTTTTTATGAAGAGGTAAGCTATAGGCTGGACCACGGTGAGTCATTGGACGTGGTATATCTCGATTTTTCCAAAGCGTTTGATACCGTGCCGCACAAGAGGTTGGTACACAAAATGAGAATGCTTGGTCTGGGGGAAAATGTGTGTAAATGGGTTAGTAACTGGCTTAGTGATAGAAAGCAGAGGGTGGTTATAAATGGTATAGTCTCTAACTGGGTCGCTGTGACCAGTGGGGTACCGCAGGGGTCAGTATTGGGACCTGTTCTCTTCAACATATTCATTAATGATCTGGTAGAAGGTTTACACAGTAAAATATCGATATTTGCAGATGATACAAAACTATGTAAAGCAGTTAATACAAGAGAAGATAGTATTCTGCTACAGATGGATCTGGATAAGTTGGAAACTTGGGCTGAAAGGTGGCAGATGAGGTTTAACAATGATAAATGTAAGGTTATACACATGGGAAGAGGGAATCAATATCACCATTACACACTGAACGGGAAACCACTGGGTAAATCTGACAGGGAGAAGGACTTGGGGATCCTAGTTAATGATAAACTTACCTGGAGCAGCCAGTGCCAGGCAGCAGCTGCCAAGGCAAACAGGATCATGGGGTGCATTAAAAGAGGTCTGGATACACATGATGAGAGCATTATACTGCCTCTGTACAAATCCCTAGTTAGACCGCACATGGAGTACTGTGTCCAGTTTTGGGCACCGGTGCTCAGGAAGGATATAATGGAACTAGAGAGAGTACAAAGGAGGGCAACAAAATTAATAAAGGGGATGGGAGAACTACAATACCCAGATAGATTAGCGAAATTAGGATTATTTAGTCTAGAAAAAAGACGACTGAGGGGCGATCTAATAACCATGTATAAGTATATAAGGGGACAATACAAATATCTCGCTGAGGATCTGTTTATACCAAGGAAGGTGACGGGCACAAGGGGGCATTCTTTGCGTCTGGAGGAGAGAAGGTTTTTCCACCAACATAGAAGAGGATTCTTTACTGTTAGGGCAGTGAGAATCTGGAATTGCTTGCCTGAGGAGGTGGTGATGGCGAACTCAGTCGAGGGGTTCAAGAGAGGCCTGGATGTCTTCCTGGAGCAGAACAATATTGTATCATACAATTATTAGGTTCTGTAGAAGGACGTAGATCTGGGTATTTATTATAATGGAATATAGGCTGAACTGGATGGACAAATGTCTTTTTTCGGCCTTACTAACTATGTTACTATGTATGTTACTATGTATGTAGGATAATTCCTTTCCCTGAATTTTTGTACCATGTCATCTAGGCGTGACTCCGTCAGGTTAGTATTCGACACGATGTTAGTAACCCTACGGAATTGGGAGTATGGGAGGCTTTCACGTGTAGATCTAGGATGGCAGCTTGAAAACAAAAGCAGGTTGTTAGAATCTGTAGGTTTTGTGTAGATATCAGTGTCCAGGCCACCCTGGCCATTCTTGATGATCAAGGTGTCTAGGAACGGGATCACATTGGTATCATAGTTGGGTGTAAATTGTAATTCGGGTCTGACTCCATTAATTTGTAATACAAAGAGAGAAAAGGTGTCTGCTGGTCCGTCCCATAGGCAAAAAAAACATCATCTATGTATCGGAGCCAACATTTGGAGTGTGACTTAAAGAGGGCATTATTGTATATATATTTATTCTCAAAGGTGTCCATTTAAATGTTGGCATATGCTGGTGCCATATTGGACCCCATGGCAGTACCACAGACTTGTAGAAAAAACTGGTCGCCAAACAGGAAATAATTTTCTCTAAGGACCGTGGAGAGGAGATACAATATAAAACATTGGGCTTGTGGGCCTAAGTCAGAGGTCTGTAGCAGGTCACCTACGGCCTCTAGACCTAAATCATGTCTGATTGCCGTATAAAGGCTCTTGACATCCAGGGTTGCCAAGAGACACTGGTGACAAGGTAGAGATGCGTTTGGTTATGCTAATAAAGTGACCCGTGTCGAGGACGAATGATTTGGTCTTTTTCACAAAAGGAGTAAGACATTTTTCTAAAAAGATGGACAAAGGAGAAAGGATGGAATTCGTAGATGCCACGATAGGGCGGCCCGGGGGATTGGTCAGAGATTTATGAACTTTTGGAAGCACATAAAAAAATGGTATTGTCGGACATGGATTGGTTAAAAATGTGGCTGTTTTCTGGTCTATGCAATTATTGGAGAGATATTTACTAAGAATATCATTAATTTTAGACCTGATACTGGGGGTGGGGTCATGTGTTAACTTCTGATAAGTAGATGTATCGGCTAGTTGGTTGTTTATTTCCTTAATGTAATCGTTATGGTTCATGATGACTATGGCCCCACCTTTATAAGCTGGTTTGATGACTATGCCCTTGTTGGTACGTAGAGATTCTATAGCCTGTTTCTCTATGGGGTAGTATTGTGTCTGGTAGGGAAATCTCCCTTTTGTTGTTTAGAGAGTAGGTCCTGGGTATCCCTCTGAATTAGATCAATAACTGTCTCTGCCTCATGGTATGTGCAGGGTGGGCGAAACGAGCTCTTGTTATTGAGACCTAAAGAGGAGATAGATAATTCAGGGGTACGACTGTTGTCAGTGGAGGGAGGTCTATTGTTAATAGGCTTATCTTGTAAACCAAAGTGGGTTTTCAATCTGATGCTGCGATAAAAATATTGAAGGTCCTGTTCAAGTTTAAAACTATCCCATGTGGGGGTAGGGCAAAAGGAAAGACTGCGCAGGCGCCAGTCTGACACGCAGATCGCCCTGCGGTCCAGACCTCTTTCTCAGTGCACAGAGGTGCACGTAGTCTGGCACCGGAAATGACCGCTATTGCGGTGTATTTAAAGCGCCAACAGCGCCTATACCAGCCACTGCACCACCAATGAGACAGACACCTTACTCCTGCATTCCACTTGGAGCTGGTAAATACTGCGCTTATAGGTTGCCTCATTACCCTTTGTCCCCCCCCCCCTTAATTATTTTAACCATATCCTCTCGGCTTCCTTTTAGTCCTTGGGGACTCTCATCTTATATCTTCCCTTCCTTATTACTACTCCTCCTAAGGTCAGTGTATTGAGGCGTCTTGAGCAGTGTTGTTTATGTCTTATGCTATCTTTTTACAATTTTTGTACATACCTTAGCTCAGCGATGTTCCTTTTTATAGTCCCTATACGTAATCTGATCCCAGGGGATTTCTACTTAGCTTCCTATGTACCTCAATTTACTACCCTGGGTCATAAGCTAGTTCGTATTTTATCCCATGCTAGTTATATAGATATGTGCATAGGTGTATATATGTGTATATATATGGGGGTATTTATATCCTTTATAGTGTTGCAGTATATGTTTTGTAGTTTCACATAGGAAGTTTTGGTTATTTTTTCTTTCCCTAGGAAGTGTATGTTCTCTTTGTTTGTGACACATGTTTATTTGTACAGCACACTTATATATTGTATTTGTTTTGCCGTGAGGTTTGAGAAAGACCGTATCTGGTCGAAACGTTACCTCGTTGTCCGCTATCACTTGCCATTTTCTTTAAAATTATTTGGTGGTGCCTGTGTACTTGAATAAAATAAAAAAAAAATTTCTACACTAAAATCAAGACTCGAGTGCGGCTGTTTATCTTACGTATCTGACGTTGGATGTCCAGCCAGCACCGGCCTCATTAAACTTTACAGTGTGCCCATCATATCTTCTTCTGGATACATCTCCTGATGTGACTGTTCTACACGTGACATCGCCGTGTTATTGATTGTTTTCAGGAGACAAGGGAGTTTGGAGATTAGGCGTTCAGTAAGTATGGTAAATATTGATTCAATAAAGGAGTCTATGTGATTATTTCAAATAAAGGACTTTATTCTGGGTGTCTGTGTTTTATACAATATCACTATGGATAGTAATGGATAGGTGTCTTATAGACCCCTCTTCCTTACTAACCTGTGGGCTTGATGTCACCTGATAATACATAGGTGACATCAACCCCACAAATGTTAACCCCACTTGCCACGGTTACAGGGCAAGTGGGAAGAGCGAGGCTAAGTGCCAGAATTGGTGCCTCTATAAGATGCAACATTTCTGGGGCGGCTGAGAGCTGATGTTTCTAGCCTGAGGGGCTGTCAATATCCATGGCCCCTTCCCAGGCTAATAATATCAGCCCACAGCTGTCTGCCTAGCCTTTGCTGGTTTGATTTTATAGGGGGAACCCATGTCAATTTTTTTCTGGGGTTTCCCTGTAAACTAGCCAGTAAAGGCTAAGCAAACAGCTGTGAGCTGATATTAATACTCGTAGCCTGCGAACCTTTGGCTATTGGCTCCTTCTCAGAATATTATCAGCTGTCTGCTTTTCCTCTGCTGGTTATGAAAATTAAGCGGGAGCCCACATAATTTTTTTAAAAATATTTTGAAATATAAACAGATATTGCATTTCACGCAGATTTCTGATAATTGTTTTTTTGTTACAGCATATGTAGGTTAATTATGTTAATGCTCCTACATAGGCTGGTGTGTGTCTGTCTTTGTTTAATATTAATGAGGGTATCTAGCTGAAGAGGTTTAACAAGGAAATTACATCACAACTATTTTTTTTTTTAAATATATTTGTATTTAGCTTTTTGGATTCACAAAAATGCAGAAAAACTGCGTGTATTGTCAGCTGCGTTTTTCTGCCAAGAGATGCAGAAATTTCTGCAAGCAAATATGCAATGTGCGCACACAACCTTATAAATAACTAAAAGTATATTTCTTGTTAAAATTAATGTGATAGAAAATATTGGCCTTTACAATAGTTTATATTGCTAACAGCCACTGCCACGTTAGTTACTCATTTTTTTTATAATTAAAAAGACTGTTCAGCTTGATTATTTCAGTAGGTGTGTTGTATAGTCGTAGTTTTGCCCATCATCCTCTAACTTCTTTAACCCCTTTACATCTGGACTTACACACAGACCCCTAGGCTTTGGCCACATTGATATTGCTTTTCAGTAGTATGAGATGGCAAGAAGAAAAGTCAGGTAGTGTAACTACAACCGTGAGGGAAGAGAAAATACAAAATCAAAAGACACGAGTAGTCAGTAAACAAGCCGAGGTCACAACAAGAAACAAATACACAAGCTGGGAGCTGAGTACAAAGGACTGAACCAGAGGAGAACAAGCCTGTATCTTGCAGCTTCCAGCAATTTGCTTCAAGCTTTAGTGGAGTACGGTGCTTTCCAGTTGGCTGAAGTAGGATGTAAATTTCTCTAGCTGGACACCATGCACACTCAAACTGCCAGAATGGATGGTACCCCTGCCGGAATGGATGGTATCACAGGTTGCAGGCACCTTAAACTTGGTGGCTCGACAGTCTGTGCCCCCAGAGCTTCTGGTTCTGTTGTCTCCTTCATTACCAGCGCCGCCTACAAAATGAATAAGCAGACGTCATAGGAGCAGATCCCAGAGAAGATGGGACACAGCATTTGTAGAATTCCTAATATGACAATGTCAGAAAACCAGAGTAGAAATCCCCATAAAGTGACTCCATTTTGGACAGTATAGCCCTGTGAATTAATCTATAGAAGTAGTGACAATTTTGACTCCACAGCCACTTTCCGGTAATTAGCGCGTAGTGGATGTTGGAGAGTAAAAATTGAAAATATACCATTTTATTACCCAACACATAGTGCCCAGATTGTTCTCCAGAAGACACGCGCACCATAAATTAAGTGAGTTCTTCTCGCTATAGTAATTCCAAATACATGGATGCTAAATGTGATTTGGGCACAGAAGCGAGGGGGAGATTTAACTCTGGAAGAGTGGATTTTGCAAGATTGGTTTATGGAAGCCATGTTGCTTTTCAAGCCACTACTAATGTAGAAACCTCTGTTTTTCCATTGACAGATGATGGACCTGAGTGGGGACTTGTTTTTTGTAAGATGAGTAGAACTTTTCATTGGTATTATTTTGTCTACATAACATTGTTTGGTGGCTTTTTAATCCATATTTGGGAGGTAGAATGAACAAACAGTTGAACACCACGCTCCACTGGTTCATCCCGTGAGGTTTGAAGAGGTAAGCTATAGGCTGGACCACGGTGAGTCATTGGACGTGGTATATCTCGATTTTTCCAAAGCGTTTGATACCGTGCCGCACAAGAGGTTGGTACACAAAATGAGAATGCTTGGTCTGGGGGAAAATGTGTGTAAATGGGTTAGTAACTGGCTTAGTGATAGAAAGCAGAGGGTGGTTATAAATGGTATAGTCTCTAACTGGGTCGCTGTGACCAGTGGGGTACCGCAGGGGTCAGTATTGGGACCTGTTCTCTTCAACATATTCATTAATGATCTGGTAGAAGGTTTACACAGTAAAATATCGATATTTGCAGATGATACAAAACTATGTAAAGCAGTTAATACAAGAGAAGATAGTATTCTGCTACAGATGGATCTGGATAAGTTGGAAACTTGGGCTGAAAGGTGGCAGATGAGGTTTAACAATGATAAATGTAAGGTTATACACATGGGAAGAGGGAATCAATATCACCATTACACACTGAACGGGAAACCACTGGGTAAATCTGACAGGGAGAAGGACTTGGGGATCCTAGTTAATGATAAACTTACCTGGAGCAGCCAGTGCCAGGCAGCAGCTGCCAAGGCAAACAGGATCATGGGGTGCATTAAAAGAGGTCTGGATACACATGATGAGAGCATTATACTGCCTCTGTACAAATCCCTAGTTAGACCGCACATGGAGTACTGTGTCCAGTTTTGGGCACCGGTGCTCAGGAAGGATATAATGGAACTAGAGAGAGTACAAAGGAGGGCAACAAAATTAATAAAGGGGATGGGAGAACTACAATACCCAGATAGATTAGCGAAATTAGGATTATTTAGTCTAGAAAAAAGACGACTGAGGGGCGATCTAATAACCATGTATAAGTATATAAGGGGACAATACAAATATCTCGCTGAGGATCTGTTTATACCAAGGAAGGTGACGGGCACAAGGGGGCATTCTTTGCGTCTGGAGGAGAGAAGGTTTTTCCACCAACATAGAAGAGGATTCTTTACTGTTAGGGCAGTGAGAATCTGGAATTGCTTGCCTGAGGAGGTGGTGATGGCGAACTCAGTCGAGGGGTTCAAGAGAGGCCTGGATGTCTTCCTGGAGCAGAACAATATTGTATCATACAATTATTAGGTTCTGTAGAAGGACGTAGATCTGGGGATTTATTATGATGGAATATAGGCTGAACTGGATGGACAAATGTCTTTTTTCGGCCTTACTAACTATGTTACTATGTTACTAACTATGTTACTATGTTTTCTATTAGACTGTCAACTGTCATTTTGTTGGTGAATAATTCAAATATTTTACATAACTTGCCATTATTAATGACAGTTTAAGTAGAAATGTTCAAAAATTAAATTTGAGGATATTTCATTGAAAAATAATAATTTGTTTTATTCTTAGATTACTGTACCAGGCGATCAAAGGTGCAGCTGACCTCTTCAATTTATAAATCAGATGATCTTGAGATCACACAGGATACAATTGAAGTGAATGTCATTATGCCAGATGTACCATCATCCCTTCACAGCAAAGATCTGTCATCTGATCTTTTGAAACAGGTCCTATCTTCTGATTCATTACCAACTACTGAGGAAAATCAAAGTCACAAAATAAGCTTTAAAAAACTAACTGTTCCTAATTCAAAGAAGCCAATTTCATCTTCCGAATATGGAAATAGCTTTCCCCTTGAAAAGTCTTTTATTAAACATCAAACAATTCACACAGCAGAGAACAGATTTTCTTGTTCAAAATGCAGGAAATGTTTTAACAAGAAATCAGATTTTATTATACACCAAAGAACCCACACAGGGGAGAAGCCTTTTCCCTGTTCAGGATGTGGGAAATGTTTTAACCAGAAATCACATCTTGTTTTACACCAAAGAGCTCACACAGGGGAGAAGCCTTTTTCCTGTTCAGAATGTGGGAAATGTTTTCACCAGAAATCACATCTTGTTTTACACCAAATAACTCACACAGGGAAGAAGCCTTTTTCCTGTTCAGAATGTGGGAAATATTTTAGCCAGAAATCAGATTTGCTTAAGCACGACAGAATTCACACAGGTGAGAAGCCTTTTACCTGTTCAGAATGTGGGAAATGTTTTAGCCAGAAATCAGATTTGCTTAAGCATCAGAGAACTCACACAGGGGAGAAGCCTTTTTCCTGTTCAGAATGTGGGAAATGTTTTAGCCAGAAACCAAATTTGCTTAAGCACCAGAGAATTCACACAGGGGAGAAGCCTTTTTCATGTTCAGAATGTGGGAAATGTTTTAACCAGAAATCCCATCTTGTTATACACCAAATAACTCACACAGGGTAGAAGCCTTTTTCCTGTTCAGAATGTAAGAATTTTTTTTAACCAGAAATCTTATTTTGTTAGACACCAGAGAACTCACACAGGTGAGAAGCCTTTTTCCTGTTCACAATGTGGGAAATATTTTAAACAGAAAGCGCATCTTGATAACCACCAGAGAACCCACACAGGGGAAAAGCCGTTTTCATGTTAAGAATGTGGGAAAAGTTTTAAACGGAAATGGTATTTTAAAAAGGAATTGTCATAATGTTTGGCCTTGTTAAAATAAAAAAAATCATATTTGCCTTCCATGCCGATGCTGTTCCAATGGAATTGTCACTCGCATTCCTGGGACTCATATGAGGTTGTTGCATCACACGAGCCCTGTGTCCAGTCAGCCCCAGCTTCACTGTCCCCACCCTCAGACGTATTGAAAATGAACTGGAAGCCAGTGCTGTGACTTCTCTTTGACTTCCTCTTATTGTTCGATTTGTCTCAAGGTGAGAACAGTGAAGCCACCACTAATTGGATGCAGGGCTCATATGACATAAAAACCCGAGCCTCCGAAATGCAATTGCTGACACTGCTGGAACCGACCTAGCATGGGAGGTTTAAAGAAGTGTTTATATTTTAACAGGACCAAACATGAGGAATGAGAAGTCAAAATCCCACACAGAGGAGAAGACATTATCATACATAGAGTGTGAAAAATGAATTACTGGAAAATATTATTTTGTTGACCATCAAAAATAATTCAAACTATATACGTTATTGACAAATTGTACAAAAACATTTAACAGACGTATTATTGAATGAGAGAGGGAAATTACTTTAGAACTTACTATATTTCTTAGGGTACCGTCACATTAAGCGACGCTGCAGCGATATAGACAACGATGCTGATCGCTGCAGCGTCGCTGTTTAGTCGTTGTGTGGTCGCTGGAGAGCTGTCACACAGACAGCTCTCCAGCGACCAACGATGCCGAAGTCCCCGGGTAACCAGGGTAAACATCGGGTTACTAAGCGCAGAGCCGCGCTTTGTAACCCGATGTTTACCCTGGATACCATTGTAAATGTAAAAACAAAATAACACTACATGCTTACATTCCGGTGTCTGTCGCGTCCCCCAGCGTCAGCTTCCCTGCACTGTGTAAGCGCTGGCCGGAAAGCAGAGCGGTGACGTCACCGCTGTGCTCTGCTTTACGGCCGGCCGGCGCTGACACAGTGCAGGGAAGCTGACGACGGGGGACGCGACAGACACCGGAATGTAAGCATGTAGTGTTTTTTTTTTTTTTTTACATTTACAATGGTAACCAGGGTAAATATCGGGTTACTAAGCGCGGCCCTGCGCTTAGTAACCCGATGTTTACCCTGGTTACAAGTGAACACATCGCTGGATCAGCGTCACACGCCGATTCAGCGATGTCAGCGGGTGATCCAGCGCCGAAATAAAGTTCCAGACTTTCAGCTCCGACCAGCGATGTCTGTTGTGAATTCTGTGGCAGAGCTCCCTCCTGTGGTCACAAGTGGTACTTCGGCTGGTTCTCTCTGTGAGCTTCCGTTGGTGGAGGAAAGTGGTACTGCGGCTTCTGAGTTTCCTTCCTCAGGTGATGTGGTGAAGTCGTTAGGTGCTGCTCTATTTAACTCCACCTAGTGCTTTGATCCTGGCTTCCAGTCAATGTTCTAGTATTGGACCTGTTTCCTCCTGGATCGTTCCTGTGGCCTGCTGCTCTGCATAGCTAAGTTCCTCTTTGTTATTTGTTTGCTGTTTTTTTCTGTCCAGCTTGTCAATTTGTTTTTTTCTGCTTGCTGGAAGCTCTGGGACGCAGAGGGTGTACCTCCGTGCCGTTAGTTCGGTATGGAGGGTCTTTTTGCCCCCTTGCGTGGTTTTTGTAGGGTTTTGTGTTGACCGCAAAGTTACCTTTCCTATCCTCGCTCTGTTCAGAAAGTTGGGCCTCACTTTGCTAAATCTATTTCATCTCTACGTTTGTCTTTTCATCTTAACTCACAGTCATATGTGGGGGCTGCCTTTTCCTTTGGGGTATTTCTCTGAGGCAAGGTAGGCTTATTTTCTATCTTCAGGCTAGCTAGTTTCTCAGGCTGTGCCGAGTTGCATAGGGAGCATTAGGCGCAATCCACGGCTGCCTTCAGTGTGGTTGGAGAGGATTAGGGATTGCGGTCAACAGAGTTCCCACGTCTCAGAGCTCGTTCTTGTTTTTTGGGTTATTTCCAGGTCACTGTATGTGCGCTGACCTCTATGTCCATTGTGGTACTGAATTACCTTTCATAACAGTACTGGAAGCCCAAAGTACTAATGATTCCCAATAGAGGGAAAAAAGAAGTTCTGAGACCATTTTTTTTTTCTTTGCACTGTGTTTTGCCTTTTTTTTTTCCTAGACATTTGGGTGGTTCAGGACACAGGTGTAGCAATGGACATTAAAGGTCTGTCTTCATGTGTGGATCAGCTCACGGCAAGAGTACAAAGTATTCAAGACTTTGTGGTTCAGAATTCTATGTTAGAACCAAGAATTCCTATTCCTGATTTGTTTTTTGGAGATAGAACTAAATTTCTGAGTTTCAAAAATAATTGTAAACTATTTCTGGCTTTGAAACCTCGCTCCTCTGGTGACCCAGTTCAACAAGTTAGGATCGTTATTTCTTTTTTGCGTGGCGACCCTCAGGACTGGGCATTTTCTCTTGCGTCAGGAGATCCTGCATTAAGTAATATCGATGCATTTTTCCTGGCGCTCGGATTGCTGTACGATGAGCCTAATTCTGTGGATCAGGCAGAGAAGAATTTGCTGGCTCTGTGTCAGGGTCAGGATGAAGTAGAGGTATATTTTCAGAAATTTAGAAAGTGGTCCGTACTCACTCAGTGGAATGAAGGTGCGCTCGCAGCTATTTTCAGAAAAGGTCTCTCTGAAGCCCTTAAGGATGTCATGGTGGGATTTCCTATGCCTGCTGGTCTGAATGAGTCTATGTCTTTGGCCATTCAGATCGGTCGACGCTTGCGCGAGCGTAAATCTGTGCACCATTTGGCGGTATTACCTGAGCTTAAACCTGAGCCTATGCAGTGCGATAGGACTTTGACCAGAGTTGAACGACAAGAACACAGACGTCTGAATGGGCTGTGTTTCTACTGTGGTGATTCCACTCATGCTATCTCTGATTGTCCTAAGCGCACTAAGCGGTTCGCTAGGTCTGCCACCATTGGTACGGTACAGTCAAAATTTCTTCTGTCTGTTACCTTGATCTGCTCTTTGTCATCGTATTCTGTCATGGCATTTGTGGACTCAGGCGCTGCTCTGAATTTGATGGACTTGGAGTATGCTAGGCGTTGTGGGTTTTTCTTGGAGCCCTTGCAGTGTCCTATTCCATTGAGAGGAATTGATGCTACGCCTT
This sequence comes from Ranitomeya imitator, assembly GCF_032444005.1. Classification (NCBI taxonomy): domain Eukaryota; kingdom Metazoa; phylum Chordata; class Amphibia; order Anura; family Dendrobatidae; genus Ranitomeya; species Ranitomeya imitator. The sequence goes on along the minus strand of NC_091283.1, from coordinate 287,829,240 downwards.
TGGCCAAGAATAAGCCTCAGTACTGGACCCAGCTGACCATGTGCATGGCTCCTGCACATCAGGAGGTTATTCGCTTTCTGGTGTTGCATAATCTGCATGATGTGGTCGTGTTGGGGTTGCCATGGCTACAAGTCCATAATCCAGTATTAGATTGGAAATCCATGTCTGTGTCCAGCTGGGGTTGTCAGGGGGTACATGGTGATGTCCCATTTCTGACTATTTCGTCATCCACCCTTTCTGAGGTTCCTGAGTTCTTTTCTGATTACCGGGATTTATTTGATGAGCCCAAGTCCGATACCCTACCTCCGCATATGGATTGTGATTGTGCTATCGATTTGATTCCTGGTAGTAAATTCCCAAAAGGTCGACTGTTTAATTTATCTGTGCCTGAGCACGCCGCTATGCCGAGTTATGTGAAGGAGTCTTTGGAGAAGGGGCATATTCGCCCGTCATCGTCGCCATTAGGAGCAGGGTTCTTTTTTGTAGCCAAGAAGATGGTTCACTGAGACCTTGTATAGATTACCGCCTTCTAAATAAGATCACGGTTAAAAGGAACCTGTCACCTGAATTTGGCGGGACTGGTTTTGGGTCATATGGGTGGAGTTTTCGGGTGTTTGATTCACCCTTTCCTTACCCGCTGGCTGCATGCTGGCTGCAATATTGGATTGAAGTTCATTCTATGTCCTCCGTAGTACACGCCTGCACAAGGCAAGATTGCTTTGCGCAGGCGTATACTATGGAGGACAGAGAATGAACTTCAATCCAATATTGCAGCCAGCATGCAGCCAGCGGGTAAGGAAAGGGTGAATCAAACACCCGAAAACTCCGCCCATATGACCCAAAACCAGTCCCGCCAAATTCAGGTGACAGAGTCCCTTTAAATTTCAGTACCCCTTGCCATTGTTATCTGATTTGTTTGCTCGGATTAAGGGGGCTAGTTGGTTCACCAAGATAGATCTTCGTGGTGCGTATAATCTTGTGCGTATTAAGCGAGGCGATGAGTGGAAAACTGCATTTAATACGCCCGAGGGCCATTTTGAGTATCTAGTAATGCCATTCGGACTTGCCAATGCTCCATCAGTGTTTCAGTTCTTAATGCATGACATCTTCCGAGAGTACCTGGATAAATTCCTGATTGTGTACTTAGATGACATTTTGATCTTCTCGGATGATTGGGAGTCTCATGTGAAGCAGGTCAGAACGGTGTTTCAGGTTCTGCGTGCTAATTCTTTGTTTGTGAAGGGATCAAAGTGTCTCTTTGGTGTTCAGAAGGTTTCATTTTTGGGGTTCATCTTTTCCCCTTCTACTATCGAGATGGACCCTGTTAAGGTCCAAGCCATCCATAATTGGACTCAGCCGACATCTCTGAAAAGTCTGCAAAAGTTCCTGGGCTTTGCTAATTTTTATCGTCGCTTCATCTGCAATTTTTCTAGTATTGCTAAACCATTGACCGATTTGACCAAGAAAGGTGCTGATTTGGTCAATTGGTCTTATGCTGCTGTGGAAGCTTTTCAAGAGTTGAAGCGTCGTTTTTCTTCTGCCCCTGTGTTGTGTCAACCAGATGTTTCGCTTCCGTTCCAGGTCGAGGTTGATGCTTCTGAGATTGGAGCAGGGGCTGTTTTGTCGCAGAGAAGTTTTGATTGCTCGGTGATGAAGCCATGCGCCTTCTTTTCCAGGAAGTTTTCGCCTGCTGAGCGAAATTATGATGTGGGCAATCGAGAGTTGCTGGCCATGAAGTGGGCATTCGAGGAGTGGCGTCATTGGCTTGAAGGAGCTAAGCATCGCGTGGTGGTCTTGACTGATCATAAGAACTTGACTTATCTCGAGTCCGCCAAGCGGTTGAATCCTAGACAAGCTCGTTTGTCGTTGTTTTTTGCCCGTTTTGACTTTGTGATTTCATACCTTCCGGGCTCTAAAAATGTGAAGGCGGATGCTCTGTCTAGGAGTTTTGTGCCCGACTCTCCGGGTGTAAAGCCGGCGGGTATCCTCAAAGAGGGAGTAATTGTGTCTGCCATCTCCCCTGATTTGCGGCGGGTGCTGCAAATATTTCAAGCTAATAAACCTGATCGTTCCCCTGCGGAGAAACTGTTTGTCCCTGATAGGTGGACGAATAAAGTTATCTCTGAGGTTCATTGTTCGGTGTTGGCTGGTCATCCTGGAATCTTTGGTACCAGAGAGTTAGTGGCTAGATCCTTTTGTTGGCCATCTCTGCCGCGGGATGTGCGTATTTTTGTGCAGTCCTGTGGGATTTGTGCTCGGGCTAAGCCCTTCTGTTCTCGTGCCAGTGGGTTGCTTTTGCCCTTGCCGGTCCCGAAGAGGCCTTGGACACATATCTCTATGGATTTTATTTCAGATCTTCCCGTCTCTCAAAAGATGTCAGTCAGTCATTGAGCAGTGTAGGTGCCCCCCAGGGAACGGTGCTTGCACCCTTTCTTTTCACTCTGTATACTTCAGACTTTCAGTATAAATCTGAACTTTGCCACCTTCAAAAATTTTCGGATGACTCCGTGGTTGTGGGATGCATTAGGGGAGATCAGGGGGATGAGGAATACAGAAGTGTGGTGTCGAATTTCGTGGATTGGTGCAATGGTAACTATCTACAACTAAATGTTAAGGCCCCGTCACACATAGCGACGCTTGAGCGATTCCGACAACGATTCAACCTGTCAGGGATCGCTCAAGCGTCGCTATGTGGTCGCTGGTGAGATGTCACACAGTGCGATCTCCCCAACGACGCAGCAGCGATGCGGCGAACTGTAGCGACCTGTAGCGACCTGTAGAACGATGCTATTTCATGATAATTCAATGGGACGTCCTGTCAGAGAGGTCGTTGGTAAGGTGTCAAACACAGCGATGTGTGCTACGCAGCGGGACCTCAACGATCAAAAAATGGCCCAGGCCATTCCGACACGACCAGCGATCTCACAGCAGGGGCCTGATCGCTGCTACGTGTCACACATAGCGAGATCGCTACTGAGATCGCTGTTGCGTCACAAAACTCAGCGATCTCGCTAGCGATCTCGCTGTGTGTGACGGGGGCTTTAAGAAAACTAAGGAGTTGGTGGCCAACTATAACAGGATTAAGTTGGAATGCTTACCAATCACTATTGCTGGTCAGGAGGTCGAGCAGGTGGAGAGTTACAAATATTTGGGGGTCTATTTGGATAGCAAACTGGACTGGAGATGCCACTCAGAGTTTGTCTACAAGAAGGGGATGAGCAGATTGTATTTCCTAAGGAAACTGAGGTCTTTTAATGTGTGCAGCAAAATGTTAGAAATGTTCTACCAATCTGTAGTGGCAAGTGCCATCTTTTTTGCAATCACGTGCTGGGGTAGTAGTGTGCGGGCCTCTGATGCTAATAAGCTGAATAAGATTATAAAGAAGGCAAGTTCTGCTGTGGGCTGTAATCTGGACTCTTTTGGGGAGGTAGTGGAGAGAAGAACTCTGAAAAAGTGTATGGCAATTATGAACAATAATGCACATCCATTATATGAGCTATTCATGAGACAGAAGAGCACCTTCAGTAACCGGCTAATACTTCTGAGGTGTAAGAAGGAAAAATATAGGAAATCGTTTGTGCCAACTGCCATGGAAATGTACAATAATAACATTAGGGTTAAACCACCAAGGTGAAAGTCTACTTATTTCTCTACATTTCAGTTCACTCGTTGTGTATGTCCTATTCTAATGTATAATGTATAATGTTCTTCTGTCAACAAACTGTCATGTCAACTATGTAATTCCTTTATGATTTTTATGATTTAAGTTGTGCTGCTGTGATACCATAATTTCCCACGGGATCAATAAAGTGTATCGTATCGTATCGTATTTGGGTGGTCTGTGATCGCTTCTCTAAGATGGTCCATTTGGTACCCTTGTCTAAATTGCCTTCCTCCTCTGATTTGGTGCCATTGTTTTTCCAGCATGTAGTTCGTTTACATGGCATTCCAGAGAATATCGTTTCTGACAGAGGTTCCCAGTTTGTTTCGAGGTTTTGGCGAGCCTTTTGTGGTAGGATGGGCATTGACTTGTCTTTTTCCTCGGCTTTCCATCCTCAGACTAATGGCCAGACCGAACGAACCAATCAGACCTTGGAAACATATCTGAGATGCTTTGTTTCTGCTGATCAGGATGACTGGGTGTCCTTTTTGCCTTTGGCTGAGTTCGCCCTTAATAATCGGGCCAGTTCGGCTACCTTGGTTTCACCGTTTTTCTGCAACTCTGGGTTCCATCCTCGTTTCTCTTCAGGGCAGGTTGAGTCTTCGGACTGTCCTGGATACTGGTGTGGATACTGTGGTGGACAGGTTGCAGCAGATTTGGACTCATGTAGTGGACAATTTGACTTTGTCCCAGGAGAAGGCTCAACGTTTCGCTAATCGCAGACGCTGTGTGGGTCCCCGACTTCGGGTTGGGGACTTGGTTTGGTTATCTTCTCGTCATATTCCTATGAAGGTTTCCTCTCCTAAGTTTAAACCTCGTTTTATTGGTCCGTATAGGATTTCTGAGGTTCTTAATCCTGTGTCTTTTCGTCTTGACCCTTCCAGATTCTTTTTCCATACATAACGTATTCCATAGGTCATTGTTGCGGAGATACGTGGCACCTATGGTTCCATCTGTTGATCCTCCTGCCCCGGTTTTGGTGGAGGGGGAGTTGGAGTATATTGTGGAGAAGATTTTGGATTCTCGTGTTTCAAGGCGGAAACTCCAGTATCTGGTTAAGTGGAAGGGTTATGCTCAGGAAGATAATTCCTGGGTCTTTGCCTCTGATGTCCATGCTCCCGATCTTGTTCGTGCCTTTCATATGGCTCATCCTGGTCGTCCTGGGAGCTCTGGTGAGGGTTCGGTGACCCCTCCTCAAGGGGGGGTACTGTTGTGAATTCTGTGGCAGAGCTCCCTCCTGTGGTCACAAGTGGTACTTCGGCTGGTTCTCTCTGTGAGCTTCCGTTGGTGGAGGAAAGTGGTATTGCGGCTTCTGAGTTTCCTTCCTCAGGTGATGTGGTGAAGTCGTTAGGTGCTGCTCTATTTAGCTCCACCTAGTGCTTTGATCCTGGCTTCCAATCAATGTTCTAGTATTGGACCTGTTTCCTCCTGGATCGTTCCTGTGGCCTGCTGCTCTGCATAGCTAAGTTCCTCTTTGTTATTTGTTTGCTGTTTTTTTCTGTCCAGCTTGTCAATTTGTTTTTTTCTGCTTGCAGGAAGCTCTGGGACGCAGAGGGTGTACCTCCGTGCCGTTAGTTCGGTATGGAGGGTCTTTTTGCCCCCTTTGCGTGGTTTTTGTAGGGTTTTGTGTTGACCGCAAAGTTACCTTTCCTATCCTCACTCTGTTCAGAAAGTTGGGCCTCACTTTGCTAAATCTATTTCATCTCTACGTTTGTCTTTTCATCTTAACTCACAGTCATTATATGTGGGGGCTGCCTTTTCCTTTGGGGTATTTCTCTGAGGCAAGGTAGGCTTATTTTCTATCTTCAGGCTAGCTAGTTTCTCAGGCCGTGCCGAGTTGCATAGGGAGCGTTAGGCGCAATCCACGGCTGCCTTTAGTGTGGTTGGAGAGGATTAGGGATTGCGGTCAACAGAGTTCCCACGTCTCAGAGCTCGTTCTTGTTTTTTGGGTTATTTCCAGGTCACTGTATGTGCGCTGACCTCTATGTCCATTGTGGTACTGAATTACCTTTCATAACAGATGTCACAGCAGGATCCAGATCGCTGCTGCGTGTCAAACACAACAATATCGCTATCCAAGATGCTGCAACGTCACGGATCGCTATCGTTATCGTTCTAAAGTTGCTCAATGTGAAGGTACCTTAAGATTATAAGACACACACTTTTCTTATTACAAAATTTTATTAAGAAAATTACACAATAGTTTTTCAAAGAGACATCAGTAGAACAAAGATATTTTCAATGTTACTGTACATTGTATCATTATATGTTAGTGTTGTACATAAAATACAATAAAGTTGGCATCTTCTTCCAAGGATTCAATTTTTTTTTTCATTCAAACCAATACAACCCCCCCCCCCAATAACACTCCAGATAAATCTGTATTCATACTATTATTTTTTTTATGATGTGAATACATTAGAATATCTGCCATGCATGAGTACTCGCCTTTCTTATATCATTTAACCTGGATTGATGATACTACAAGTGTTCATGAAGACAGAAATTGCCATGTTATTTCTCAGTAGTCCAGATGGTAGGCCTGGAACATTCATCCAGGATCCCCAGATGTTGTCAAATTTCCAACCAAATAATATTGTTTTGCTTATTTATTAACTCATTAACTGTCGGTGCTTGAGCGCTTGTCCAATGTTGTGCAATAAGTTTGCGAGCTTGATACAATGTTCGAAAAAGACCTAGAGCCATTGTGGATTCAAAACTTCCGTAATCAGCATCACATCTGCTTTTTTAATGTAGCTGCCAGGTGATGGTCTCCCATGTGAGACTGTGAGAGTTTCTGATAGATGTTTGAAATTAAGCCGGTCGTGTATTTTGCCGCTGCTATTAAGTCTAGTAAATATTTTTTTTCAGTATATCCTGTGCCGCAGCTCTAAACTAAGTTAGATCTGCATTCCTAAGTTGTAGGTATCGAAAGAAGAGGCCATGAGGCAATCCAAACTCTTTTTGTAGTTTGTTAGGGTATGTGCACACGTTGCAGATTTGGCTGCAGATCTGCAGCGGATTTGGCCCTGCGGATCCGCAGCAGTTTTCTATGCTGTGTACAGTATCATGTAAACCCATGGAAAACAAAATCTGCAGTGCACATGCTGAGGAAAATTCCAGCAGATACGCAGCGGTTTATTTTCTGCAGGATGTCAATTCTTTGTGCAGATTCTGCAGCGTTTTACACCTATTCCATAATAGGAATCCCTAGGTTTAAAAACGCAGGCGAATTCCACACAAAATCTGCACAAAATCCACAGGGAATCCAGGGCGTTTTACCTGCGGATTCTGCAGAATCTGCTTGGAAAAATCTGCAGTGGAATCTGCAGCATCTGCACATACCCTTAAAGCTTTTAAGTGTTCCATTTCCTACTAATTGATCTAAAGCCTGAATTCCCTTTGATTCCCATCCTCAGAAACCAGTAAATTTGTCAAAGTCCACCAGTCGCTGATTTTGCCATAATGGGGTAAATTTAGAGTATTCCCTTATCCCCAAAGTCTCTCCTCTGTCCCACAAGTTGTACCTCATTGCTAAGGTCAGACTCAACAGAGTGATCTATTTCAAGTATTTATTTATGTTAATGTTTATGATTATGGCTTACAGCCAATGAAAACCCAAAAGTCATTATCTCAGTAAATTAGAATAATTAACAAAAAACACCTGCAAAGGCTTCCTAAGCGTTTAAAAAGGTCCCTTAGGGTACCGTCACACAGTGGCACTTTGATCGCTAGGACGGCACGATCTGTGACGTTCCAGCGATATCCTTATGATCTCGCTGTGTCTGACACGCTACTGCGATCAGGGACCCCGCTGAGAATCGTACGTCGTAGCAGATCGTTTGAAACTTTTTCGTCGCTGGATCTCCCGCTGACATTGCTGAATCGGCGTGTGTGACGCCGATTCAGCGATGTCTTCACTGGTAACCAGGGTAAACATTGGGTTACTAATCGCAGGGCCGCGCTTAGTAACCCGATGTTTACCCTGGTTACCAGCGTAAACGTAAAAAAACAAACACTACATACTTACTTTCAGCTGTCTGTCCCCGGCGCTCTGCTTCTCTGCACTCCTCCTGCATCCTGTGTCAGCGCCGGCCAGCCGGAAAGCACAGCGGTGACGTCACCGCTCTGCTTTCCGGCTGGCCGCTCACTGTCAGTGCAGGAAAGCACAGTGCCGGGGACAGACACGGAAGGTAAGTATGTAGTGTTTGTTTTTTTTACGTTTACGCTGGTAACCAGGGTAAACATCGGGTTACTAAGCGCGGCCCTGTGCTTAGTAACCCGATATTTACCCTGGTTACCAGGGGACTTCGGGATCGTTGGTCGCTGGAGAGCTGTCTGTGTGACAGCTCTCCAGCGACCAAACAGCGACGCTGCAGCGATCGACATCGTTGTCGTATCGCTGCAGCGTCGTTTCAGTGTGACGGTACCCTTAGTCTGTTTCAGTAGGCTCCACAATGATGGGGAAGACTGCTGAGTGGAAAGAAAAAGTGTGGTAGAAAAAGGTGCACATGCAACCGGGATAACCACAGCTTTGAAAAGATCATTACGAAAAGGCCATTCAAAAAATTGGGGAAATTCACAAGGAGTGGACTGCTGCTGGAGTCATTGCTTCAAAAGCCACCACACACAGACGTATTCAGGACATGGGCTACAAGTGTCACATTCCTTGTATCAAGCCACTCATGACCAATAGACGCCAGAAGTGTCTTACCTGGGCCAAGGAGAAAAAGAACTGGACTGTTGCTCATTGGTCCGAGGTGTTGTTTTCAGATGAAAGTAAATTTTGCATTTCATTTGGAAATCCAGGTTCCAGAGTCTGGAGGAAGAGTGGAGAGGCCACAATCCAAGCTGCTTGAGGTCTAGTGTGAAGTTTCCACAATTAAAGGGGTTGTCCACTACTTTCAATTAACCCCCCAATGTGCCCCCCCCGGGGCCCCTAATGAATTGTGCAATTACCTTCCGTTGCCGTTTTTGCCTGTGAGCGGCGCTATTCTGGCTGCTGAGTCCGGGTCACGTGACCCCCAGGATGCAGCCGCCGCTCATTTCCGCCGACGTCACGTCAATTTCCAGACTCTAGAAAATGATGTGATGTCAGCAGCAGGCGTGACCAGCCCCTACAGTCAGCAGTCAAGAGTGACTGGGCTGTGGGCGGTGCTGGGGGCTGCCTGCAGGGCTGTGCTGGGGACGGGCGGGGCTGACAGTGTGTGTTCAGTGCTGATGAGTGCTGGGATCTGCGGGCGGGCGGGGCTTCGCTGCTGTCGCTGGGGGTCTGCCCGGCGCTGGTGTCTGCCTGCCTGGTGCCGGTGACTGCCCGCCGCCAGCGCAGGTATGTGCGTGCTGGCGCTGTGTGTGTGTGTGTGTGTGTGTGTGCAGGCATCGTCCGATGGGACTACAAGTCCCATCGGGCTCTGCCTGCTACACTGACAGTGAGTGACACATTAGCCAATGATGGGACAGTAGTAGTCCCATCGTCCGGCTAATGTGTTGAATGTAAAAAAAAAAAAAAAAAACACACACCATGTGACGACATGCACCATGCGACATGCTACATGTGACGACATGCACCATACGACATGCTACATGCACCATGCGATGACATGCGGCATGCACTGACATGCACCATGCGCTGACATGCACAATGTGACGACATGCACCATGCAACGACATGCTACATGCACCATGCGGTGACATGCACCATGCGGTGACATGCACCATGTGACATGCTACATGCACCATGCGACGACGTGCACCATGTGCTGACAAGCGACATGCTGCATGCACCATGTGACGGCATGCGACATGCACCATGCGACGACATGCGCCTACATGCACCAATACATACATACAACACACACCATGTAACATGCAACACATGCACCATGCGACGACATGCACCATGCGACGACATGCACCATGCACTGACATGCACCATGCGGTGACATGCGACATGCTGCAGGCACCATGCGACGACATGCACCATGCGATGACATGCACCATGCGACGACATGCACCATGTGACATGCTACATGCACCATGCGACAACATGCGCCATGCGACGACATGCGCCATGCGGCGACATGCACCATGTGACATGCTGCATGCACCATGCGACAACATGTGACATGCACCATGCGCCAACATGTGACATGCACCATGCGCCAACATGCACCATGCGATGGCATGCACCATGCGACGGCATGCACCATGCGATGACATGCACCATGCGACATGCTGCATGCACCATGTGACGGCATGCGACATGCACCATGCGACGACATGCACCATGCGACGACATGCACCATGCGACGACATGCTACATGCACCATGCGACGACATGCACCATGCAACGACATGCGACATACAGTACATACATACATACTACAGACATACAGTACATATAACATAGATTACATACTCACCATCACTTGTCACTTTGTTCCCCGAAGCCATTGTCACCTGTAAAAAATATTAAAATAATAAACAAACAATATACTCCCTGTCCGCAGAAATCCAATTAAAACGAGTGTCCCACAACGATCTCCCGTGGAGAGCAGGCGCATCAGCTGATGCGACCACTCTCCAGGAGCTCCAGGAACACAATGATGGAAGGTATCCTTCCATCATGTATTCCTCACAAGGTATTCCTACACCCGTGTGAGAAAATAGTCCCTAGTCTCACTATTGGCATTGCTGGGTGAGAAATTTTCCCACGCAGCAATTGCCATAAAGTGAGACCAGTGAACTATAGTAACCTCAGTGATGCACTGCAGGAGCCATTGTCTCCTGTCAGTGTGTCACTGGAGGTCCTATAGAGCAGTGACATCACCCGATGTCACTATTCTATAGGGGAGATCGTCGTGGGACACTCGTTATTAATTTTACTACGGCGGAAAGGTAGTATACGGTTTATTATTTTACTCTTTTTTTTTTTTTGCAGGTGCTGAAGTATGGTAAGTATGGTTAAATGAAGAATATTAAAACACTTTTTTCCAAATGTGTGCGTGTTTTATTAACCCTTTCTTACTATTGGATTAATAATGGATAGGCGTCTTATTGACGCCTCTCCGTTATTAACCCGGCTTAATGTCACCTTACAATAGCAAGGTGACATTAACCCTTTATTACCCCATATCCCACCGCTACTCGGGAGTGGGAAGAGAGGGGCTAAGTGCCGGAATTGGCGCATCTTACAGATGCACCATTTCTGGGGCGGCTGCGGACTGGTATTTGTACCCGGGGGGGGGGGGGGGCAATATCCATGGCCCCACTCTAGGCTATGAATATCAGCCTGCAGCTGTCTGCGTAGCCTTTCTGGCTATAAAATATAGGGGGACCCCACTTCATTTTTTGGGGGGTCCCCCTATTTTAATAGCCAGTAAAGGCTACGCAGACAGCTGCAGGCTGGTATTCATAGCAGGCTACAGATATTGGCCCCGGCCGTCGGCTTTCTTCCTCTGGCGCAGAAAATTGCGCGGGAGCCCACGCCGTTTTTTTCCGCTTATTTTTTTTTTTTTCTAATTCAACGCTCATTAAGGCCTCTTTCACTCTTGCGTCGGTACGGGTCCATCGCTATGCGTTGGGCCGACGTACCGACGCACGTTGTGAAATTTGTGCACGACGTCTGCAGCGGATGCAGTTTTTCAACGCATCCGCTGCCCATTCTGAAGAGCGGGGAGGAGGGGGCGGAATTTCTGCCACGCATGCGCGGTAGAAAATGGCGGGCGCGACGGCCAAAAAATTTTTCAATTGAACGTTTTTTCGTGCCGACGGTCCGCCAAAACACGACGGAGGCGATGTCTGGCCATCCATCACGATCCGTCGCTAATACAAGTCTATGGGTAAAATGCTTCCTGCGAGCACATTTGCAGGATCCGTTTTTTAGCACCGGATCGTTTTTTTTCCGCCAGATCCGTTTTTTTCAACCGGATCCGTTTTTTTCCGCCGGATACATTTTTTTGTCCACCGGATATTTTTTTTTCCGCCAGATCTGTTTTTTCTCATAGAGTTGTATTAGCGCCGGATTGCGCCTGATGGCCACACATTTAATCCGTTTTTGCAGGATCCGTCAAAAAAGCTGTTTCCGCCGGACGGAAAACACATACAGAGGAACGGTTTTTCGGTACGTCGAAAAAATGCACAGCGACTGATCTAGCAAAAAATGGATGAAACGTGTGGCCATCAGACGTACTCTGGCGCTAATGCAACTCTATGAGAAAAAAACGGATCTGGTGGAAAAAAAACGATCAGGTGGAAAAAAACGGATCCTGCAAATGTGCTCGCAGGATGCGTTTTGTACCCATAGACTTGTATTAGCAACGGATCCGTCGTGTTTTGGCGGACGCGACGCACAAAAAAAGTTCAATGTAACTTTTTTTGTGCGACGTGTCTGCCATTTCCGACCACGCATGCGTGGCTGGAACTCCGCCCCCTCCTCCACGCTCATCACAATGGGCAGCGGATGCGTTGTAAAACTGCATCCACTGCCCACGTTGTGCTAAATTTAGCATAACGTCCGTCGGTACGTCTGGCCGAAGGTTTGCGACGGCCCCGTACCGACGCAAGTGTGGAAGTAGCCTTACATCTGAATTTGCTGAGTATAATGCAGCCACCCCAGAGTATAATGTAACCCCCCAAAGAATATAATGCAGCCCCCCATAGAGTATGATGCAATCACCCCTCATAGAATATAAATATAATACAGCCCCCCATAGAATATAATGTAGCCCCGAATAGAATAGAATGCAGCCCACCTCTCCATAGAATATAATGCAGCCCCATCAATGAGTATGATGCAACCATCCCTCATAAAATATAATACAGCCCGCCATAGAATATCATGCAGCCCACCTCCCCATAATATATAATGTAGCCCCCATTGAATATAATGCAGCCCCCCATAGTATATGACAGCCTCCCCCATAGAATATAATATACCCCACATAGTATATAAGACAGCCTCCCCCATAGAATATAATATACCCCACATAGTATATAAGACAGCCTCCCCCATAGAATAGAATATACCTCCGCAATAGTATATAACATAGCCACATAGTATATAACACGGCCTCCCCCATGGAATAGAATATACCTCCCATAGTATATATCAAAGCCCGCATATAATATAGCACAACTTGCATAGTATATAGCACAGCCTGCATAATATAGCACAGCCCGCGTAGTAGTATACAGCACAGCCCGTGTAGTAGTATACAGCACAGCCTGGGTCATAGTATATACAGCACAGCCCGCGTAGTAGTATACACAGCACAGCCCACACAGTGGTATATACACAGCACAGCCCACACAGTGGTATATACACAGCACAGCCCACACAGTGGTATATACACAGCACAGCCCACACAGTGGTATATACACAGCACATCCCACACAGTGTTATATACACAGCACAGCCCACACAGTGGTATATACACAGCACAGCCCACACAGTGGTATATACACATACACAGCCCACACAGTGGTATATACACAGCACAGCCCACACAGTGGTATATACACAGCACAGCCCACACAGTGATATATACACAGCACAGCCCACACAGTGGTATATACACAGCACAGCCCACACAGTGGTATATACACAGCACAGCCCACACAGTGGTATATACACAGCACAGCCCACACAGTGGTATATACACAGCACAGCCCACACAGTGGTATATACACAGCACAGCCCACACAGTGGTATATACACAGCACAGCCCACACAGTGGTATATACACAGCACAGCCCACACAGTGGTATATACACAGCACAGCCCACACAGTGGTATATACACAGCACAGCCCACACAGTGGTATATACACAGCACAGCCCACACAGTGATATATACACAGCACAGCCCACACAGTGGTATATATACAGCACAGCCCGCGTAGTAGTAGTATATACAGCACAGCCCGCGTAGTGGTATATACACAGCACAACCCATATCTCATCCCCCCGATAATGGCTCCACACTCTCCTCACCTTTCCTCTTGCCCGCGCTGCTCCTGGCTCCTGTCTCGGCGGCAGTCTGCCCGGGACACAGCAGGTGTGCGATGATATGACATCATCACGCACCCGCAGTGTCAGAGGCAGAGCGGGGAATGATGGGAGAGGGAGCGTCAGCGGACGCTCTCTCCTCCATCATTGCATTGAACTGTACCGGTATAGTTGAATGCGGCGGCGGCACTGGCGGGAGTAGGGGGGAAAGAGTGCAGCGGCCCACTACTGGCACCGGCCCTTCTGGCATTTGCCAGAAGTGCCCGATGGCCAGTCCGGCCCTGGTCACCGCCTACACGCTTCCCTCCTCCTGAACTGCAGCGTATCTTGGACCCACATCCGCAGCAAAACTGCAGATATTTGTTACATCTCAATGAAAGTGTAAGGCCGGAGTCGCACTACAGCGAGATACGGCCGAGTCTCGCAGGTTAAATACAAGCTCTGGCACCGGCACTCCGGAGCGGAGCGTGCGGCTCCATGTATTGCTGTGCGGCCGCACGCTCCCCTCCAGAGTGCCGGTGCCAGAGCTTGTATTTAACCTGCGAGACACGGCCGTATCTCGCTGTAGTGGGATCCCGGCGTAAGGGTGCAGAGACGCTGCAGTTCGGCACAAAAGAAGTGTCATGCTGCGGAGAAAAAAAAAGCTGCGTTTCGGTGCGGCCTTTTCCGCAGAATGTGCACAACAAGTCTGCGGCTCCCATAGACTTGCATTGGTTGTGCATTACACTGCGGATTTGATGCAATTCTGTGCGGCAAAAAACGCTGTGGATCTGCAATCAAATCTGAAACGTGCACACAGCATTAGCATTTAGTGAGCCTAGCAAAAAACAAGTGTGGGATTGTACTTTTTTTGCAATTTCATCGCACTTTGAATTTTTTTCATATTTTCTGTTGCACGACATGGTAAAACCAATGGTGTTGTTCAAAAGTAGAACTTGTCCCGCAAAAGATAAGCCCTCACATGGCCATATTGACGGAAACATTATGGCTCTGGAAAGAAGGGGAGCGATAAACAAAAAAAGCTCCAGGGGTGAAGGGGTTTAGAAACATGGATATGGACATATCTATGGAAATAGATATATAGATATATAGATACTAGCTATTGAACCCGTTCTACGCCCGGGTGGCAAGCATTTATATTGGTATATTGTCTCCATCCTGGTATGCGCTGCTCCATCCTGCGTCCCCATCCTGTCATGTGCTGCTCCATCCTGCGTCCCCATCCTGTCATGTGCTGCTCCATCCTGCGTTCCCCTTCCTGTCATGCGCTGCTCCATCCTGCGTCCCCATCCTGTCATGCGCTGCTCCCATCCTGCGTCCCCATCCTGTCATGTGCTGCTCCATCCTGCGTCCCCATCCTGTCATGCGCTGCTCCATCATGCGTCCCCATCCTGTCATGTGCTCCATCCTGCGTCCCCATCCTGTCATGCGCTGCTCCATCCTGCGTTCCCCTTCCTGTCATGCGCTGCTCCATCCTGCGTCCACATCCTGTCATGCGCTGCTCCCATCCTGCGTCCCCATCATGTCATGCGCTGTTCCCATCCTGCGTCCCCATCCTGTCATGTGCTGCTCCATCCTGCGCCCCCATCCTGTCATGTGCTGCTCCATCATGCGTCCCCATCCTTATGTGCTGCTCCATCCTGCGTCCCCATCCTGTCATGTGCTGCTCCATCCTGCGTCCCCATCCTGTCATGTGCTGCTCCATCCTGCGTCCCCATCCTGTCATGTGCTGCTCCATCCTGCGTCCCCATCCTTATGTGCTGCTCCATCCAGCGTCCCCATCCTTATGTGCTGCTCCATCCCGCGTCCCCATCCTTATGTGCTGCTCCATCCCGCGTCCCCATCCTTATGTGCTGCTCCATCCCGCGTCCCCATCCTTATGTGCTGCTCCATCCTGCGTCCCCATCCTTATGTGCTGCTCCATACTGCGTCCCCATCCTTATGTGCTGCTCCATCCTGCGTCCCCATCCTTATGTGCTGCTGCATCCTGCGTCCCCATCCTTATGTGCTGCTCCATCCTGCGTCCCCATCCTTATGTGCTTCTCCATCCTGCGTCCCCATCCTTATGTGCTGCTCCATCCTGCGTTCCCATCCTTATGTGCTGCTCCATCCCGCGTCCCCATCCTTATGTGCTGCTCCATCCCGCGTCCCCATCCTTATGTGCTGCTCCATCCTGCGTCCCCATCCTTATGTGCTGCTCCATCCTGCGTCCCCATCCTTATGTGCTGCTCCATCCTGCGTCCCCATCCTTATGTGCTGCTCCATCCCGTGTCCCCATCCTTATGTGCTGCTCCATCCTGCGTCCCCATCCTTATGTGCTGCTCCATCCTGCGTCCCCATCCTTATGTGCTGCTCCATCCTGCGTTCCCATCCTTATGTGCTGCTCCATCCCGCGTCCCCATCCTTATGTGCTGCTCCATCCCGCGTCCCCATCCTTATGTGCTGCTCCATCCTGCGTCCCCATCCTTATGTGCTGCTCCATCCTGCGTCCACATCCTGTCATGCGCTGCTCCCATCCTGCGTCCCCATCATGTCATGCGCTGTTCCCATCCTGCGTCCCCATCCTGTCATGTGCTGCTCCATCCTGCGTCCCCATCCTGTCATGTGCTGCTCCATCATGCGTCCCCATCCTGTCATGTGCTGCTCCATCATGCGTCCCCATCCTTATGTGCTGCTCCATCCTGCGTCCCCATCCTGTCATGTGCTGCTCCATCCTGCGTCCCCATCCTTATGTGCTGCTCCATCCTGCGTCCCCATCCTTATGTGCTGCTCCATCCTGCGTCCCCATCCTTATGTGCTGCTCCATCCTGCGTCCCCATCCTTATGTGCTGCTCCATCCTGCGTCCCCATCCTTATGTGCTGCTCCATCCTGCGTCCCCATCCTTATGTGCTGCTCCATCCTGCGTTCCCATCCTTATGTGCTGCTCCATCCCGCGTCCCCATCCTTATGGCTGCTCCATCCCGCGTCCCTATCCTTATGTGCTGCTCCATCCTGCGTCCCCATCCTTATGTGCTGCTCCATCCCGCGTCCCCATCCTTATGTGCTGCTCCATCCCGCGTCCCCATCCTTTCATGTGCTGCTGCATCCTGCGTCCCCATCCTTATGTGCTGCTCCATCCCGCGTCCCCATCCTTATGTGCTGCTCCATCCTGCGTCCCCATCCTTATGTGCTGCTCCATCCCGCGTCCCCATCCTTATGTGCTGCTCCATCCCGCGTCCCCATCCTTTCATGTGCTGCTGCATCCTGCGTCCCCATCCTTATGTGCTGCTCCATCCCGCGTCCCCATCCTTATGTGCTGCTCCATCCCGCGTCCCCATCCTTATGTGCTGCTCCATCCCGCGTCCCCATCCTTATGTGCTGCTCCATCCCGCGTCCCCATCCTTATGTGCTGCTCCATCCTGCGTCCACATCCTTATGTGCTGCTTCATCCTGCGTCCCCATCCTTATGTGCTGCTCCATCCTGCGTCCCCATCCTTATGTGCTGCTGCATCCTGCGTCCCCATCCTTATGTGCTGCTCCATCCTGCGTCCCCATCCTTATGTGCTGCTGCATCCTGCGTCCCCATCCTGTCATGTGCTGCTCCATCCTGCGTCCCCATCCTTATGTGCTGCTCCATCCAGCGTCCCCATCCTTATGTGCTGCTCCATCCCGCGTCCCCATCCTTATGTGCTGCTCCATCCCGCGTCCCCATCCTTATGTGCTGCTCCATCCCGCGTCCCCATCCTTATGTGCTGCTCCATCCCGCGTCCCCATCCTTATGTGCTGCTCCATCCTGCGTCCCCATCCTTATGTACTGCTCCATCCCGTGTCCCCATCCTTATGTGCTGCTCCATCCCGCGTCCCCATCCTTATGTGCTGCTCCATCCCGTGTCCCCATCCTTATGTGCTGCTCCATCCCGTGTCCCCATCCTTATGTGCTGCTCCATCCTGCGTCCCCATCCTGCTGCTCCATCCTGCGTCCCCATCCTGCTGCTCCATCCTGCTGCTCCATCCTGCAGCTCCATCCTGCGTCCCCATCCTGCTGCTCCATCCTGCGTCCCCATACTGCCTCTGACCCGCTCGGCGCCGAGTGCTGGGGGGCCTGAGCAGGCGGGGACACCGGCGCTCTGTGGGGGTCAGGTGCCGGTATCGCCGCCAGCTCAGGCCCCCCAGCACTTACTATATTCACCTGTCCCCGTTCCATCGCTGAGCGGCGCCATCTTCCCGGTCTCCTCGGCCTGTGACTTTTCAGTCAGAGGGCGGCGCCGGCGCGCATGCGCGTCATCGCGCCCTCTGAACTGAAGGCCACAGGCCGAGGAGACCGGGAAGATGGCGCCGCTCAGCGATGGAACGGGGACAGGTGAATATGTCCGATACTCACCCTCCTGGCGGTCCCTGCTTCTGCGGGGGAGATCGCGGTGTGCGTTCAGTGTGAACGCACACCGCGATCTCCCGGGAGCGTCACTCTGTGAGGCCCAGACTGCGCCCGCGCAGTCTATCGAGGCTTCGGACAGAGTGACGCTCCCAGCGTTATATTATAGATATCTGTATGTATCTATCTATCCCATATCTATCTAATTCTATCTATCTGTCTGTGCCTATCTATCTATCTATCTATCTATCTATTTATCTAATATCTATCTATCTAACCCATATCTATCTATCTATCTATCTATCTATCTATCTATCATCTAGATATCTAATATCTATCTATCCCATATCTATCTAATATCTATCCATCTATCCCATATCTATCTATCTATTTATCTATCTATCTATCTATCCCACATCTATCTATCTATTATCTATTTATCTATCCCATATCTATCTATCTGTCTGTCTATCTATCATATATCTATCTATCTAATATCTATCTATCTAATATCCATCTATCCCATATCTATCCCATATCGATCTATCCCATATCTATCTATCTATCCCATATCTATCTATCTATCTATCTATCTATCCCATATCTATCTATTTATCTAATATCTATCTATCCCATATCTATTTATCTATCTAATATCTATCTAATATCTATTTATCTATCTATCTAATATGTATCTATCCCATATCTATCTATCTATCTATCTATCTATCCCATATCTATATATCTATCTAATATCTATCTATCTAATATCTATCTATCTATCTAGTATCTATCTATCTATCTATCTATCTATCCCATATCTATATATCTATCTAATATCTATCTATCTAATATCTATCTATCTATCTATCTATCTATCTATCTATCTATCCCATATCTATCTAATATCTATCTATGTAATATCTATCTATGTAATATCTATCTATGTAATATCTATCTATGTAATATCTATCTATCTAATATCTATCTATCTAATATCTATCTATCTAATATCTATCTATCTAATATCTATCTATCTAATATCTATCTATCTAATATCTATCTATCTATCTATCTATCTAATATCTATCTATCTAATATCTATCTATCTATCTAATATCTATCTATCTAATATCTATTTTCAATTCAATTCAAATGAGCTTTATTGGCAGGACTAAGTACATGTTAGCATTGCCAAAGCATATGGTAAAAATACGGGGGTGGGGGAGGGGGGGCATATAGAGGTCCAGGGAATATCAAATTCCTTTTAGAGGATAGGGGATGTTTCCAGGGTGGGGTATAGGAGTCCATGACATATCAGGCTCTTAGTCGGGGGATAGGGATTTGTCCAGTGTTGGGATTTTTCTTGCGTCCGATTTTCGCAAAAAACGACGCACGCGTCGCAAAACGCAGCGTTTTTGCATGCGTTTTGCCGCGTTTTTGCGTGCATTGTGCGTTTCGTCGCCGACGCAGTGGCGCACAACGCTAGTCTGAACGTAGCCTGACATATTCCGCTGCTACGGCCACTGCACTTTCCTCTTCCCCCAGTATTATCGGCAGTTTCTCTTCCTCCTCCTTGGAGGTGAAGTCTGGGAGGAGATCAGACAATGTCTATCTATCTATCTATCTATCTATCTATCTATCTATCTATCTATCTATCCCATATCTAATATCTATCTATCTATCTATCTATCTATCTATCTATCTATCTATCTATCTATCCCATATCTAATATCTATCTATCTCTCTTTCTATCTAATATCTATCTATCCCATATCTAATATCTATCTATCTATCTATCTATTATCTATCTATCTATCCCATATCTAATATCTATCTATCTATCTAATATCTATCTATCCCATATCTAATATCTATCTATCCCATATCTAATATCTATCTATCCCATATCTAATATCTATCTATGTATCTATCTATCTCATATCTAATATCTATCTATCTATCCCATATCTAATATCTATCCATCTATCTATCTATCTATCTATCTATCTATCTATCCCATATCTAATATCTATCTATCTAATATCTATCTATCTATCCCATATCTAATATCTATCTATCTATCTATCTATCTATCCCATATCTAATATCTATCTATCTAATATCTATATATCTATCTATCTATCTAATATCTATCTATCTATCCTATATCTATCTATCTATTTATCTAATATCTATTTATCTAATTATCTATCTATCTATCTATCTATCCCATATCTAATATCTATCTATCTCTCTTTCTATCTAATATCTATCTATCCCATATCTAATATCTATCTATCTATTATCTATCTATCTATCGGATATCTAATATCTATCTATCTAATATCTATCTATCTAATATCTATCTATCCTATATCTATCTATCCTATATCTATCTATCTAATATCTATTTATCTAATATCTATTTATCTAATTATCTATCTATCTATCTATATATCTATCTATCCCATATCTATCTATCTATCTATCTAATATCTATCTATGTAATATCTATCTATCCCATATCTATCTATCTATCTATCTAATATCTATCTATGTAATATCTATCTATCTATCTATCTCTGTGTGTAATGGAGTGTGGGTTGGACAAATGTAAAAGAGGAGTTGGACAGAAATGACATCACAAATCTTTTTGAAGAGAGAGGAGGGAGGGGTTTGGGTGTGTTTTTGGAGTGGGTGTGCTAGGTTCGGACTTAGTGGCAGTGCAAAGCATCATGGAACTTGTAGTATTAGAGCACAATAACTCAGGAAAAAGGAAGTTGTCGATTAACCCCATGAGAGCTGAATCCAGCACTGAAGATGTGCTGCTACAGCATGATAACAGCTAATAATGCTAAAATAAACACAGTAGATGTTTTCAGTGGCACATAATAGCAAGATTTATGAAAAAAAAAAAACTTTATAGTAGTGGACAACTTCTTTAAGGCCCCTTCACATTTAGCGACGCTGCAACGATCCAGACAACGATCCCGATCGCTGCAGCGTCGCTGTTTGGTCGCTGGAGAGCTGTCACACAGACCGCTCTCCAGCAACCAACGATGCCGCTCCCCTGGTAACCAGGGTAAACATCGGGTTACTAAGCGCAGGGCCGCGCTTAGTAACCCGATGTTTACCCTGGTTACCAGCGTAAACGTAAAAAAAAAAAAACACTACATACTTACCTTCCGCTGTCTGTCCTCCGGCGCTCTGCTTCTCTGCACTGACTGTGAGCGCTGGCCGGAAAGCACAGCGGTGACGTCACCGCTGTGTTCTGCTTTCCGGCTGGCCGGCGCTCACAGTGCAGAGAAGTAGAGCGCCGGAGGACACACGGAATGTAAGTATGTAGTGTTTGTTTTTTTTTACGTTTACGCTGGTAACCAGGGTAAACATCGGGTTACTAAGCGCGGCCCTGCGCTTAGTAACCCGATGTTTACCCTGGTTACCAGTGAAGACATCGCTGAATCGGCGTCACACACGCCGATTCAGCGATGTCTGCGGGAGATCCAGCGACGAAATAAAGTTCTGGCCTTCTAGCTCCGACCAGCGATGGCACAGCAGGATCCTGATGGCTGCTGCGTGTCAAACTCAACGATATCGCTAGCCAGGACGCTGCAACGTCACGGATCGCTAGCGATATCGTTCAGTGTGATGGTACCTTTAGTGATGGTTTGGGGAGCCATATCATCTGGTGTAGGTCCACTGTGTTTTACCAAGACCAAAGTCAGCACAGCCGTCTCCCAGGAAATTTTAGAGCATTTCATGCTTCCCTCTACCAACAAGCTTCTTGGAGATTAAAATTTCATTCTCCAGCAGGACTTGGCACCTGTCCACACTGCCAAAAGTACCAATACCTGGTTTACAAACAACAAAATCACTGTGCTTGATTGGCCAGCAAACTTGCCTGACTTTAGCCCCATAGAGCTGGGCTGTGGAGTCGATAGTTTTGACTTGAGATGTGTATACTGTATATACATTTTTAAACATGCTTTTTCCCTCTTGCGGACAGCATGTGCAGATGGCCGTGTGTGTCCATATATTTTGTGATTAATATCTTATGATGTATGTATACATCTGTATATTCATCTTCTGAAGTGCAGGCAGTATTTGCATATCCATAATTTGCATATTTTACTTACATTTTTAAATATATATCTTTTTTGCTTTTAATCTTGAGTTCCTTTTGTAAATAAATTATGTTTGTATATGTTAAAGGGACTCTGTCACCTGAATTTGGAGGGAACAATCTTCAGCCATACAGGCGGGGTTTTCGGGTGTTTGATTCACCCTTTCCTTACCCGCTGGCTGCATGCTGGCTGCAATATTGGATTGAAGTTCATTCTCTGTCCTCCGTAGTACACGCCTTGCGCAGGCGTGTACTATGGAGGACAGAGAATGAACTTCAATCCAATATTGCAGCCAGTGGGTAAAGAAAGGGTGAATCAAACACCCGAAAACCCCGCCCCTATGGCTGAAGATTGTTCCCTCCAAATTCAGGTGACAGAGTCCCTTTAATGTTCATTTTATTTTGTCATTATATACTTGCTATTTAACCATAATCTCACTAATCTGCTGCATTAAAGGGACACCAAAGCCGCTCAGTTAAGCTTGTTACCAGTCCCCTCTGTTACAGCTGCGACCGCAGACGTGGCCCACCCGACGCCTCCACGTGGATGAGATGGTGACATGCAGAACTAGATAACACCGCGCAACTTCAGGTAAGAAGAAGGATAAAGCTGAGATAGTAATTAATTTATGGGGGCCCCACAGAACATGAAAAGCTGGGATCCAACCTTGACCTCAGAAAGACAAATGTGCACAAAAACAAGAGACAGCAGAGGCCATATGAAATGGGGATCACTAAACAGCATGGATTTGTGCAAAAACAACACAGCTTTATTAAGGTGAAAACACAGGACAAAAACATTAAAAACATCTAAAAACAATTAGAACAATACCTATAATAAGGCAAATGCCTGTACAAAAAGTAAAAAGGGGAAGACATGTAGACATGTATCTCAATCTCCTATATGGACAGCTGTTATGGATCTGGTGGTTAGGACTGTTATGGACCTAGTGGTTAGGAGCACCCGGAACGACCTGATAGTTAAACAACACAGGACAAGCTCTGGGAAGTGGGAACTCTGCTGACCGCAATCCCTAATCCTATCACACACACTAGAAATAGCCGTGGATTGCTCCTAACGCTCCCTATGCAACTCGACACAGCTTAAGAGCTAACTAGCCCTAAAGATAGAAAATAAAGCCTACCTTGCCTCAGAGAAATTCCCCAAAGGAAAAGGCAGCCCCCCACATATATTGACTGTGAGAAAAGATGAAGTCACAAACACAGAAATGAAGTAGGTTTCAGCAAAGGGAGGCCAGACTTACTAAACAGACTGAGGATAGGAAAGGCAACTTTGCGGTCAGCACAAAATACTACAAAAGACCACGCAGAGTGTGCAAAAAGACCTCCGCACCGACTCACGGTGTGGAGGTGCCACTCTGCATCCCAGAGCTTCCAGCTAGCAAGGCAAAATCATAATAGCAGGCTGGACAAGAAAACAAAGAACAAATAATAAACTAGCAGGGACTTAGCTTCTGCTGGAGTAGACAGGTCACCAGAAAGGTCCAGGAGTGAACTGAACCAGCACAAAACATTGACAGCTGGCATGGAGTAACGATCTGAGTGGAGTTAAATAGAGCAGCCAGTTAAAGAATTAACCACGTCACCTGTGGAAGGAACCTCCGAAGCAGCAGCTCCACTCACAGCCACCAGAGGGAGTCCATGGACAGAACTAGCCGAAGTACCATTCATGACCACAGGAGGGAGTTCGATAACAGAATTCACAACAGTACCCCCCCTTGAGGAGGGGTCACCGAACCCTCACCAGAGCCCCCAGGCCGACCAGGACAAGCCAAATGAAAGGCACGAACCAGATCGGCAGCATGAACATCAGAGGCAAAAACCCAGGAATTATCTTCCTGACCATAACCCTTCCACTTGACCAGGTACTGGAGTTTCCATCTCGAAATACGAGAATCCAAAATCTTCTCCACCACATACTCCAACTCCCCCTCAACCAACACCGGGGCAGGAGGATAAACGGAGGGAACCATAGGCGCCACGTATCTCCGCAATAACGACCTATGGAACACATTATGGATGGCAAAAGAAGCTGGAAGGGCCAAACGAAATCACACAGGATTGAGAACTTCAGAAATCTTATACGGACCAATGAAACAAGGCTTAAACTTAGGAGAGGAAACCTTCATAGGAACATAACGAGACGACAACCAAACCAAATCCCCAACACGAAGTCGGGGACCAACACAGCGCCGGCGGTTAGCGAAACGTTGAGCCTTCTCCTGGGACAATGTCAAATTGTCCACCACATGAGTCCAAATCTGCTGCAACCTGTCCACCACAGTATCCACACCAGAACAGTCCGAAGGCTCAACCTGCCCTGAAAAGAAACGAGGATGGAAACCAGAATTACAGAAAAACGGCAAAACCAAAGTAGCCGAGCTGGCCCGATTATTAAGGGCGAACTCAGCCAAAGGCAAAAAGGACACCCTATTATCCAGATCAGCAGAAACAAAGCATCTCAAATATGTTTCCAAAGTCTGATTAGTTCGTTCGGTTTGGCCATTTGTCTGAGGATGGAAAGCCGAGGAAAAAGACAAATCAATGCCCATCCTAGCACAAAAGGATCGCCAAAACCTCGAAACAAACTGGGAACCTCTGTCCGAGACGATGTTCTCCGGAATGCCATGCAAACGAACCACATGCTGGAAAAACAATGGCACCAAATCAGAGGAGGAAGGCAATTTAGACAAGGGTACAAAATGGACCATCTTAGAGAAGCGATCACAAACCACCCAAATGACCGACATCCTTTGAGAGACAGGGAGATCTGAAATAAAATCCATAGAAATATGCGTCCAGGGCCTCTTCGGGACCGGCAAGGGCAAAAGCAACTCACTGGCACGAGAACAGCAGGGCTTAGCCCGAGCACAAGTCCCACAGGACTGCACAAAAGAACGCACATCCCGCGACAAAGAAGGCGACCAAAAGGATCTAGCCACCAAATCTCTGGTACCAAAGATTCCAGGATGACCAGCCAACACCGAACAATGAACCTCAGAGATAATTCTACTAGTCCATCTATCAGGGACAAACAGTTTCTCCGCTGGACAACGGTCAGGTCTATCAGACTGAAACTTCTGCAGCACCCGCCGCAAATCAGGGGAGATGGCAGACAAAATTACCCCCTCTTTGAGAATACCCGCCGGCTCAGGAACACCCGGAGAGTCAGGCACAAAACTCCTTGACAGGGCATCAGCCTTCACATTCTTAGAGCCCGGAAGGTACGAAACCACAAAATCAAAACGGGAGAAAAACAGCGACCATCGAGCCTGTCTAGGATTCAACCGTTTGGCAGAATCGAGATAAGTCAAATTCTTGTGATCCGTCAAGACCACCACGCGATGCTTGGCTCCTTCAAGCCAATGTCGCCACTCCTCGAATGCCCACTTCATGGCCAACAACTCTCGATTGCCAACATCATAATTGTGCTCAGCAGGCGAGAACTTTCTAGAAAAGAAGGCACATGGTTTCATCACCGAGCCATCAGAACTTCTTTGCGACAAAACAGCCCCTGCTCCAATCTCAGAAGCATCAACCTCGACCTGAAACGGGAGCGAAACATCTGGCTGGCACAACACAGGGGCAGAAGAAAAACGACGCTTCAACTCCTGAAAAGCCTCTACAGCCGCAGAAGACCAATTGACCATATCAGCACCTTTCTTGGTCAAATCAGTCAACGGTTTAGCAACACTAGAAAAATTAGCGATGAAGCGACGATAAAAATTAGCAAAGCCCAAGAACTTCTGCAGGCTCTTCACAGATGTCGGCTGAGTCCAATCATAAATGGCCTGGACTTTAACAGGGTCCATCTCGATAGTAGAAGGGGAAAAAATGAAACCCAAAAATGAAACCTTCTGAACTCCAAAGAGACACTTTGACCCCTTCACAAACAAGGAATTCGCACGAAGGACCTGGAACACCATTCTGACCTGCTTTACATGAGACTCCCAATCATCCGAAAAGACCAAAATATCATCCAAATATACAATCAGGAATCTATCCAGGTACTCTCGGAAGATGTCATGCATAAAGGACTGAAATACTGATGGAGCATTAGAAAGCCCGAATGGCATAACCAGGTACTCAAAATGGCCCTCGGGCGTATTAAATGCTGTTTTCCATTCATCGCCCTGTTTAATACGCACAAGATTATACGCCCCTCGAAGATCTATCTTGGTGAACCAACTAGCCCCCTTAATTCGAGCAAACAAATCAGACAGCAGCGGCAAAGGGTACTGAAATTTGACTGTAATCTTATTAAGAAGGCGGTAATCAATACAAGGTCTCAAAGAACCATCCTTCTTGGCCACAAAAAAGAACCCTGCTCCTAACGGTGATGACGACGGGCGAATATGACCTTTCTTCAAGGATTCCTTTATATAACTCCGCATACCGGCGTGCTCTGGCACAGATAAATTGAACAGTCGGCCCTTAGGAAACTTACTACCAGGAATCAAATTAATTGCACAATCGCAATCCCTATGAGGAGGTAGGGCACTGGATTTGGGCTCATCAAATACATCCCGGTAATCCGACAAAACCTCAGGGACTTCAGTAGGAGTGGAAGGCGAAATTGACAGTAATGGAACATCACCATGTACCCCCTGACAACCCCAGCTGGACACAGACATAGATTTCCAATCCAATACTGGATTATGGACCTGTAGCCATGGCAAACCCAAAACGACCACATCATGCAGATTATGCAACACCAAAAAGCGAATATCCTCCTGATGTGCAGGAGCCATGCACATGGTCAATTGGGTCCAGTACTGAGGCTTATTCTTGGCCAAAGGCGTAGCATCAATTCCTCTCAATGGAATAGGATACTGCAAGGGCTCCAAGAAAAAACCACAGCGCCTAGCAAACTCCAAGTCCATCAAATTCAGGGCAGCGCCTGAATCCACAAATGCCATAACAGAATAGGATGACAAAGAGCAAATCAGAGTAACGGACAAAAGAAATTTAGACTGTACCGTACCAATGGTGGCAGACCTAGCGAACCGCTTAGTGCGCTTAGGACAATCGGAGATAGCATGAGTGGAATCACCACAGTAAAAACACAGCCCATTCCGACGTCTGTGTTCTTGCCGTTCCGCTCTGGTCAAAGTCCTATCACATTGCATAGGCTCAGGCCTATGCTCAGAGAATACCACCAAATGGTGCACAGCTTTGCGCTCACGCAAGCGCCGATTGATCTGAATGGCCAAGGACATAGACTCATTCAGACCAGCAGGCATGGGAAATCCCACCATGACATCCTTAAGGGCTTCAGAAAGACCCTTTCTGAAAATTGCCGCCAGGGCACACTCATTCCACTGAGTAAGCACACACCACTTTCTAAACTTCTGACAATATACCTCCGCTTCATCCTGACCCTGACACAAAGCCAGCAAGATTTTCTCTGCCTGATCCACTGAATTTGGTTCATCATAAAGCAATCCAAGCGTCAGAAAAAACGCATCTACATCACGCAATGCCGGATCTCCTGGCGCAAGGGAAAATGCCCAGTCTTGAGGGTTGCCACGTAACAAAGAAATAATGATCTTTACTTGTTGAACGGGGTCACCTGAGGAGCGAGGTTTCAAAGCAAGAAACAGTTTACAATTATTTTTGAAATTCAGGAACTTAGATCTATCCCCAGAAAACAAATCAGGACTTGGAATCCTAGGCTCGGACATCGGATTCTGAACCACAAAATCTTGAATGTTTTGTACCCTTGCAGTGAGATGATCCATACAAGAGGACATACCTTGAATGTCCATATCTACACCTGTGTCCTGAACCACCAAGAGGTAAAGGGGAAAAGAAAGACAAAACACACTGCAGAGAAAAAAAAATGGTCTCAGAACTTCTCTTATCCCTCTATTGAGATGCATTAACACTTTGGGCCAGCTGTACTGTTATGGACCTGGTGGTTAGGACTGTTATGGACCAAGTGGTTAGGAGCACCCGGAACGACCTGATAGTTAAACAACACAGGACAAGCTCTGGGAAGTGGGAACTCTGCTGACCGCAATCCCTAATCCTATCACACACACTAGAAATAGCCGTGGATTGCTCCTAACGCTCCCTATGCAACTCGACACAGCCTAAGAGCTAACTAGCCCTAAAGATAGAAAATAAAGCCTACCTTGCCTCAGAGAAATTCCCCAAAGGAAAAGGCAGCCCCCCACATATATTGACTGTGAGAAAAGATGAAGTCACAAACACAGAAATGAAGTAGGTTTCAGCAAAGGGAGGCCAGACTTGCTAAACAGACTGAGGATAGGAAAGGCAACTTTGCGGTCAGCACAAAATACTACAAAAGACCACGCAGAGTGTGCAAAAAGACCTCCGCACCGACTCACGGTGCGGAGGTGCCACTCTGCATCCCAGAGCTTCCAGCTAGCAAGGCAAAATCATAATAGCAGGCTGGACAAGAAAACAAAGAACAAATAATAAACTAGCAGGGACTTAGCTTCTGCTGGAGTAGACAGGTCACCAGAAAGGTCCAGGAGTGAACTGAACCAGAATAAAACATTGACAGCTGGCATGGAGTAACGATCTGAGTGGAGTTAAATAGAGCAGCCAGCTAAAGAATTAACCACGTCACCTGTGGAAGGAACCTCAGAAGCAGCAGCTCCACTCACAGCCACCAGAGGGAGTCCATGGACAGAACTCGCCGAAGTACCATTCATGACCACAGGAGGGAGTTCGATAACAGAATTCACAACAGACAGCATATTCACAAGATGCATAAAGTGTGTGTATAGCGCATATGAAGGCATTTAATTGCCAGTGTAGCCGCACATAAGGAATATAGGAGCTGAGGTACAGAAGTGCTTTAAACATGCAGTATACCAATTCTGAACATGGGACCCTGAGATCAATAATGAGGCCCCATAAATAGATGGCATATAATGCAATACGCATGAACTAGCAGCAGTACCTGGGTACAAACAGGAAAATGCACCCAACTATGCATCAGAAGTGATTTCCATCACAAAATATATATTTTGTATAACAAGCATAGAAGCCCTATGTCCCAAAGTACTAGAATGTGCGCACAAATGACAAACAGAGTCATGATGTTGTACTATCATTAGGCCAAATACCTAAATGCGCATCATGCAAGTCTACAATGTCCCCATAACACCTCGGGTATAATAGCCCTATAATGACACAGACAGGCACAGAAAAGAAGCGAATACCCTACGCGTGTCGCCACATCAGTGGCTTCGTCAGGGGTGCAGTTTTCGCCACAGATGCCCGTGTATCAATACCTTAATCCCTGATGTACAAGTTGATGCAGCTATGTTATGTGCCTCGGCCGCATGGAGCAGAGGCAGGCATAGAGTATCATGGAGTCTCCGGCGGTACTGACTGCGCACGCTCCGGCGTATGAGAGCCGGAAGTGACAAGTGCCTGGCAACAATTGGATGCGCCAGCACGTGCAAGCCACGCCTACCAATAAGCATAGCGAGTGTGTGATCCCATCATGCGCACCCATACAAGGAGTGCGCAGGCGCCGGCATCCAATACCGGAAGTTGCCATCGCTAGGCAACAAGTGCATCTATGGACACTTGAACGTCCATTGGC
Source organism: Ranitomeya imitator (assembly GCF_032444005.1). NCBI lineage: Eukaryota > Metazoa > Chordata > Amphibia > Anura > Dendrobatidae > Ranitomeya > Ranitomeya imitator. The sequence continues at coordinate 287,799,487 of NC_091283.1, read as the reverse complement.
AACCATAGATTGCAGGCTGCGCCCGCACATAAGCAAAGCGAGTGTGTGATACCATCATGCACACACCAAAACACAGGGTGCGCCAGCGTCTAAATGCCGAGAGTTGCCACCGCTTAGCAACAAGTGCATCTAGGGATGCTTAGACGCGGCGCCTGCGCCTGAGCAGAAGCCCAATGAAATAGCTGCACAGATGCACAACAGTCCGGCCAAATGACCATTCAGATAGTGCAGATGTACCCAGCCCCGCATTCTATATTTGTTAGAGTGCACAGAACCTGCGCCTGTGTTCCAAAGGAACCACTGGCTAACCCCCAACTCAACATCAGGGATGGAGCCAAATCGCAGTCAGAATGCAATCTCTAAAACAAGAAAAATGGTAACACATGTAAATAACAATACAATCACAGAGCATTTATCCATTATCAACTTATTTTAATCATGTGGAAAATATATAGAAAATATAAAACAGCAGTTTAGCTGTACCCTAAATAGTAAAGAGAGTACGAATAGTTGCTACCAAGCACAGATATTAGGCCATATATCAACCAGCAGGATGCAATATACAACGTAGCGACAAAAGCCGGCATAAAGGTATAGCAATGGTGCCATAAATGAGCAAGCACCATATAAAGCTTTAGTGCCGATGAACATATAAATGGCTGGGTACATAGGACTCCAACTTGAGTGCCAAGTTCATGTTGAATTACTTGTACACAAGTTGTAGTTGTAACACCGGCTTGAAAAATAGTGAAGCACACATGTTAGTATTATCCCCAAAGGTGGGCCAAACCCAGGGGGAAACACCACATGTGAGCATGCAGAATCACCACATTCAAACACCCACCCTCCTCCCCCCCCAAAAAAAAAAAAAAAAAAAACGGGTTATAGAAAGACAGGGCAAAATAAAGAGACATAATGTAGATCATGTACACCCATTTGTAAATATGGACAAGGCCGACCTGGTGTAATCTGAACAGTTGTTAACCGGTACGAGGGAGGTCCTTAGAAGGCCACATATAGACAAATAACAACAATACCAAATAGATATAAATATGCTGCCCATATAAGGAAAGATTTGAATCCATCTATAAAAAAGAACAAACTGAGGCACTCAGTCACACATAGAGAGATGCAAGAGAGCAAACCACCAAATACCCCAGAACTGGTGACCATACATTTGCAGGTACAGCCTAAGTTTATATATGCTAGGGGGTAAGGTTATAATACATATGTCGGCGGCAGGACAAATATGGATGTCAAATATAGATATACACGACCCTAACAATATGGCAAAATCACATGTTCTTATAAAAACCAGTAAATAAGTCCTCATTTAAGCCTGATGGAGCTACACAGTTCAAATCAAAAATCCAGAAATTCTGTGGTGATATCTCCTCCTCTAATGTTCACTGGGACCTTCTCCAAACCAAAAATCTTGGTTCCACTCCAAAGGGAATTATGTTCCGCCAGATAGTGTGAGGCAACCGACGTGAGTGTCTTTCCTGTGATCTTATCTTTCTTCGCCGTTGTGATGTTTGAGAAGTGTTGCTGGATTCTTCTCCTCAATTCTTGCATTGTTTGCCCAACGTACACCTTAGGGCACGGGCATACCAAGGCGTAAATAAGATTTCTGGTCCTACAATTGAAGTATGCTTTGGGAACAATCTGGAAAGGCAGAGAAGGTAAGGTAACATTAGTCTCTCCTGCCGTAAATGGGCATACATTGCAGTTACCACATGGATAGGTACCAAACAGACGGAATCCACTATTTGTTCTCAAAGTAGGGCGTTGGAAATGGCTATGACTCAGACAGTCCTTAAGGTTTCTGGCTCTCCTGGCTATCAAATTCGGTCTGGGGGAGATATGTGGCACCAATTTGGATTCATTCAATAGTAGACCCCAATATCTAGACAAGATGTTACGAATGTCGTGCCACTGATTGTTAAATGTTGTCACTATCCCCAATGGCCTGCCAGGGGCCCTTACCCTGGGTCGCAGTAAAGCCGTCCTGTCCTGATCTCTGGCCGCAACAAAGGCACGCGAAATTACCTTTTTTGGGTAGCCTCTCTCTTGAAATCTTGAAGTCAATTCACGAGAGTGTCTCAAAAAGTCCTCTTGCTGGGTGCAATTTCTCTTGACTCTATAAAACTGGCCCTTCGGTATCCCCTCTTTCAAATGCTGTGGATAGAAGCTGGTAAAATGCAACAGGCTGTTAGTGGCCGTGGGCTTACGATATAGGCTTGTGATGATTCTGGAATCCCTAAAGCTGAGTTTCAGGTCAAGAAAATCGATTTCTGCCTGCGAAAAGTGTGAAGTAAGGCGTATATTCAGGGGATTATCTTTCAATACCTCGATGAACTGTTGACAATCTTCCAGGGTGCCTGTCCAGAGAAATAAAACGTCATCAATGTAACGTAACCACTTGATAACATATATGAAAAACACCTCTAGACAGAACACCCTGGTTGTCTCCCACCAACCTAAAAAAAGGTTGGCGTAAGACGGGGCGCATCGGGCACCCATGGCTATACCCCTCACTTGCCTGTAATAGGCGCGGTCGAAGATGAAGTAATTTTGATCCAGAATAAACAGAAGAAGGTCCAATAGAAACGAGTCATGCCTTCTGTCCCCAGATGTATTTTGGTCCAGAAAGTAGGACACCGCTTGTATCCCTAATTCATGTCCTATACAGGTGTAGAGTGACTCTACATCTAGAGTCACTAGCCAGGTTCCAGGGGGAATTACCAAGTCTTGAAGCTGTTGGATTAAGAAGGTGGAATCTCTTACAAATGATTTCAGAGAAGCAACCATTGGCTGTAAGAAAAAAATCAACATAAATACACGATCGCTCTAATAACCACCAATCCCAGATATGATGGGCCTACCTGGGGGAGCCTCCAAAGACTTGTGAACCTTCGGGAGCATATAGAAGGTAGGGGTCTTAGGATGGCAATTATACATGAAATCCCTCTCCCGTTTATTGATGATGTTACGTATGAATGCAGCATCCAAGAGGTGAAACAATTTGGCCTGAAAGACAGTAGAAGGGTCGGAGGGAAGAATCTGGTAGCAATCTTGATTAAGCAATTGGCATCTGGCCTCTTGCATGTACAGGTCAATTGGCCAGATCACCAGATTGCCCCATTTATCCGCTTCGCGGATGACAAACTCACCATTTGATCCCAGCCTGGCAATAGCAGCCTGCTCAGCTTTACTTATATGTTGTGAATTCTGCTTTTGGGCTCCCTCCGGTGGTTGCAGGTGGTAATGCAGTTGTCCCTGGGTTGCAGTCCTGGTCAGGTGTATCTGCTGATTGCAGTTCTGACTGGGGTATTTAGGTGTGCAGGATTCATTAGTCCTTGCCAGTTGTCCATGGTTGTTGGGAGGTGTTGGACCTCTGTCTGGTTCCTCCTGCCTTGCTGCCAAATCAGCAAAGATAAGTGTCTGGTTTTGTTTCTGTGGCACACATGCTGTGTGCTTAATATTTCAGTGCTATTCATTTGTTTTTTCTTGTCCAGCTTAGATTGTGTCAGTATTTCCTCAGTCTAGTTGGATTCTCGGGAGTTGCAGATATACAGTCCACGTCTTTAGTTAGATGGTGGAATTTTTTGTATTATCTGCTGTGGATATTTTTGGAAGGGTTTTAATACTGACCGCTTAGTATTCTGTCCTATCCTTTCCTATTTAGCTATAGTGGCCTCTTTTGCTAAATCCTGTTTTCTGCCTGCGTGTGTCTTTCCTCTCCTACTCACAGTCAATATTTGTGGGGGGCTGCCTATCCTTTGCGGCTCTGCTCTGAGGCAAAGTAGAATTCCTATTTCCATCTATAGGGGTATTTAGTCCTCCGGCTGTGTCGAGGTGTCTAGGGTTTGTTAGGCACACCCCACAGCTACGGCTACTTAGTGTTAGTTCAGGATTTGCGGTCAGTACAGTTACCACCTACTCCAGAGAAAGTTTCATGCGGCTCCAAGGTCACCGGATCATAACACTTATATTTCTACCCCTGTTGGGGTCCAGCTTCAGATGCTGTACCTCACGAACCACGAAGAAGGATAAAGCTTACTCAAACGAAATCACAGTACGTAAACAAAACGTAACTATGCCAGGCTCCCGATTCCGCACATCAAGAAAGGGTACACGTCTCAGGGAAACAGACGAAGGCAGGAGGACATCACAGGTTGATGCAGTCCAGGGTTATCTGGCACGGGCATGCTAGGATGGCCTCTATCTCAGGCGTAGCACAGTCTCAGCAGGAGAACATCAGACACCGACCTTGGACAGACATCATCACAGGGTGGAAGCCAGGGTACCGACGGGACATCAGGACACAGGCAGAACATCTGGACACAAGCTGGACATCTGGACACAGGCTGGACATCTGGACACAGGCTGGACATCTGGACACAGGCTGGACATCTGGACACAGGCTGGACATCTGGACACAGGCTGGACATCTGGACACAGGCTGGACATCTGGACACAGGCTGGACATCTGGACACAGGCTGGACATCTGGACACAGGCTGGACATCTGGACACAGGCCGGACATCGGGACACAGGCATGACATTGAGACATCAGTGTGGCGGCCTAGGTCATCAACTGGGACACGGGTGGCACAGAACCAGGCAGCACTGGTCAGGCCCCAGGAACCAGACAGCAGTCGCCAGTTTCTGGACATCGGACACCATCTCCAGGCAGCGGTTATCAGGTTCCTAGCTAAGGCCATCAGGCTCCGGGCTTCGGACCTAGGCAGGAACTCAAGCAGGATGGTGCCAGCACCGCCGGGTTGTTCCGGGGCCAGACAGAGTTAGCACCACATAGCAGGCTGAGCACAGCATAGTAAATGCTCAGCAAAAACACTGGACTTCATCTTTAAAAGACGAACCCAGGTTAGTTCACAGTCACTGGGTACAAGGTTCCAGACACAGAGGTACTCCAGGAACATAACACAGAGGACACAGTTCAGACAGGGTCATGTGCAGGAACGGAAACAGGATCAAGGGTTCGGACCTGAGAATGCAGCCCTCAGGGAAGCGGTAAACAAAACACAACAGAAACAGGCCTGGATTTCCAGCCTCCAGGAAAGACATATCTGGATACTCAGCCCCCAGAGCAGGTGGAAAAAGAAGACACAAACAAAAACGGATCTGGGTACTCAGCCCCCAGAGCAGGCATAATAACAGGTATCAGCTTTCCCAGTACTGAACGCAGGCAGAAGAGGAGCTGAACACCCCACACACATGGCAACACTCAGAAACTTAATGTGAAGCTCTGTCAGCGCCCAACAGGAAAGAGTGAGTTTATTTAGGAGCTGCCCCTCAGCAATAGGCTGGGGAAGGCAACTCCGGTGCACACACTAACCCTAATAAAAGCAGGGAAGGTGTGGCCACGCGCAACCTAAGCACAAGCAGAAACCATTACAGCACAGTCAGCACACGAACTGAGGCTTAGGGCAGTGGTTGCAAGCCTGGACACACGTGGAAAGTCATACACCAGCTGCAGAGGCTTTACAACCCACAGATAGCTTCAACAGCGGCAGCCAGGAACCACACATGCAGATGGTCATGCAGCGGAGCAAACATCACAACACACTTGCAGCGGAGCAGGGAACTGAGCAACATCCATAGAGATAACAGACAACAGTATCCCTGCTAGTTAGGGGGAGAGGAGCAAAGGGTTAAAGCAGAGACATGCAGAGTAACGCTGGAGAAACAAGGTACAAACCCACCGGCGTTACAGTATCCCCTCCTCAGGCCACTCTGCTGAAGATCCCAAAAAAATTCCCCAGAAAATTCTCTTAGGTTAGGCGGTAAGTCCCACATTTCACAATATGTCAGCAGAGTTCATAGTTCAGAAAATCCAAACCGCTGACAAAGCGCTGGGTTGAGAAATCTAGTCCACTACCATGTGGGGTCCAAGCAGTCTAATCCACTGACCAAGGGGGGGCTCGGGGAAAGTTCTGCAGTCCACACATGCTCATCGGAGTCCATGGCCAGATCTTCCTATTACAGCTGCGACCACAGACGCGACCACAGACGCGGCCCAGCCGACGACGCCATGTCGCCATACCACGACGAGGTGGGGCGAGCGTCCCAGGGGAAACGGAATGTGAACCGCCTGGACCACAGAAGAGAACCTAGACTTACCCAGACTAGGGAAGGGCAGCAAGCAGAGTCTGTGGCAGCTGAGCTTGTGGACGAGATGGTGACATGCAGAACTAGATAACACCGCGCAACTTCAGGTAAGAAGAAAGATAAAGTTTACTCACACGAAATCACAGTACATAAAAAACATAACTATGCCAGGCTCCGGATTACGCACATCAAGAAAGGGTACATGTCTCAGGGAAACAGACTTGGGCGGACAGACTTCACATGATGGCAGGGGTCATCACGGGTTGATGCAATCCAGGGTCATCTGGTACGGGCATACTAGAACAGCCTCTCTTTCAGGCCTCAGGTGTAGCACAGGCTCAGCAGGAGTACATCAGACACCGACCTCGGACAGACGTGAGACAATGGCAGGGGTCATCATGGGTTGATGCAGTCCAGGGTCATCTGGCACGGGCATACTAGGACAGCCTCTCAGGCCTCAAGCATAGCACAGGCTCAGCAGGAGAACATCAGACAACGACCAAGGACAGACGTCATCACAGGGTGGACCCCGGGGTACCGAGGGGACACAGCTGGACTTCAGGACACAGGCTGGACATCAAGACATCTGAACATCAGGACACAGGCTGGACATCAGGATACAGGCAGGACATCAGAACACAGGCATGACATCGGGACACCGGTGTGGTGGCCTAGGTCATCAGCTTGGACACAGATGGCACAGAACCAGGCAGCGGTGGTTGGGCTCCGGGAACCAGATAGCGGTCGCCAGTCTCTGGATATTGGACACCATCTCCAGGCACCAGGCAGCGGTTGTCAGGTTCCTAACTACGACTGTCAGGCTCTGGGCATCGGAGCTAGGAAGGAACTCAAGCCGGATGGTGCCAGCACAGTCAGGTTGTTCTGGGGCCGGACGGAGTTAGCACCGCATAGGAGGCTGAGCACAGCATAGTAAACGCTCAGCAAAAACACCGGACTCCATCTTTAAAAGATGTACCCAGGTTAGTTCACAGTCACTGGGCACAGGGTTCCAGACACAGAGGGACTTCAGGAGCATAACAGAGGAAACAGTTCAGACAGGGTCAGGTACAGGAATGGAAACACAAAAAATAAAAAGACAGGCAGTGGATGGCACTAAAGTGTATAATTTTACAACAGATCTTGGACTTTGCAACATTTGACAACCAGGTGTCAGCTTAGGGTATATGGTGCTCTGCATAAATAGCTAAAGAGCTGTATAGTCCACAACAAAAAAAGAAAAATGTATGCGGCACTCACCCCGAAGAAGCTGTAACAACGTGCTCTTTATTGGAAAAGAAATGTGCATACATCCATTAGGACATCAGGTGTACAGGAGGGTGCGGTGATGGAGGCTGGACGACGGCCGTTTCGCACTACATGTGCTTCTACGGGTCCACAAACTTGATTACTAACGTCATATCCTTATAAAGGTTTCTGACATGCGTAGTATCACTACTACCGTGTAAATATAATCACTTAAATTGCAAACATATTTATAACAGTGAATTTGCCAAACAAAAGTAACCAATTTATAGATTGTAACAATATTATTTTGAACATTTATATAGCACTCTTTTAATATTCACTATAGGAACACCGACATATCTAGTTTGTCATTCAATCCAATCGGACCCTGCGCGTTAGTGTTTAAAATCCATCTGGCTTCGCTTTGTAAAAGTAATCTATTCTGATCACCTCCTAACAATGGGTACTTAACAATCTCTAAACCAGCGAAATTTAATAGATTCGGATTTGCGTTATGGACCTCTCTCATATGCTGAATTAACCTCAGGCAGCCTTTACCCGTTGAAATTGAATTATAATGTTCTTTAAACCTTACTATTAGCAGTCTTATCGTCTTACTGATATAAAAATATCGGCACGGGCAAAAAAGGACATACACGACAAATTTACTTTTGCAGAAAATAAAATCTTTGATATTATGAGTAACTGGACCTATTTGAATGGGATTATGTATGATATGAAGGTGGCAAAACCGGCAATTACCGCATCTGTGATTTCCTATGGGTGCGTTATTAGTTAACCAAGAATTTCTAGGTGCTAACATTCTATTATGAACTATAAGATCTGATAAATTATGAGCGCGCCTATAAGCAAATTTAGGAGAACTGAAATGTATCGAAGCCAGATCCTTGTCGGATTGTAACACATGCCAATTTTTACGAATGGAAGTGTGTATTATATTATCCATATTACTGTGTTTAAAACAGAAATTGAATCTGTCTATTTCTTTTTTAGCCGACAATTCTTTAATTTGTCTATTTCTTCTCAAGAAATCATTTTGTGAGCACTTTTTAATGTGATTTTCAGCTTCTCTTAAAATATTGTGCGGGTAGCCTCTTTTTGTAAAGCGTGCCTTTAATTCGCTAATCTCTGGATATCGGACACCATCTCCAGGCAGCGGTTGTCAGGTTCCAAACTACGACTGTCAGGCTCTGAGCATCGGAGCTAGGAAGGAACTCAAGCCGGATGGTGCCAGCACAGTCAGGTTGTTCTGGGGTTGGACGGAGTTAGCACCGCATAGGAGGCTGAGCACAGCATAGTAAACGCTCAGCAAAAACACCGGACTCCATCTTTAAAAGATGGACCCAGGTTAGTTCACAGTCACTGGGCACAAGGTTCCAGACACAGAGGGACTTCAGGAGCATAACAGAGGACACAGTTCAGACAGGGTCAGGTACAGGAATGGAAACAGGATCAAGGGTTTGGACCTGAGAATGCAGCCCTCAGGGAGGCTGGAAACAAAACACAACAGAAACAGGCCTGGATTTGCAGCCTCTAGGAAAGGCGGATCTGGGTACTCAGCCCCCCAGAGCAGGCGGAAAAACAAGACACAAACAGAAATGGATCTGGGTACTCAGCCCCCAGAGTAGGAAGAAGAACAGGTGTCAACTTTCCCAGAATTGAACGCAGGCAGAAGAGGAGCTGAACACCATACACACACATGGCAAGACTCAGAAACTTAATGTGAAGCTCTGGCAACCCCAACAGGAAAGAGGGAGTTTATATAGGAGCTTCCCCTCAACCATAGGCTGGGGAAGGCAACTCAGGTACACACACTAACCTTAAAAAAAGCAGGGAAGGTGTGGCTGCGCGCATGTTAAGCACAAACAGAAACCATTACAGCACAGTCAGCACAGGAACTGAGGCTTAGGGCACCTGGCAGCGGCTGCAAGCCTGGACATACATGGAAAGTCATGCACCAGCTGCAGAGGACCTTGCAACCCGTGGAAAGCTTCTACAGGGGCAGCCAGGGACCGCACATGCGGATGGTCATGCAGCGGAGCAAAGACATCACAACACATGTACAGTTATGCACAGGGCTGCCACTAGAAATTTCGGGGGCCCATACTGGCAAAATTTTCGGGGCCCCCTTGAGACTCTGCCCAGGCTCCACCCCAGCCCCTCCTCCACGCTCCACCCCTCAAACTGTCCACAGTCCCACCGCTCTCTCTTGGAAAAACTCCACTTCTCACCTATCACACATTAACAGTTCCCATCACTAGATCACATACATAGCTGGCAGCTTTTGTTTTGGCCAAAAGATTTTTTAAGCCGCCACCATAACACGGTAGACACTTTTGGCCGGGCCCTACTCTGCTGTAACCTATTAAATATTTGTTAAAATATGCAATACAATTTAGGTATATTTTTATTTATTTTTCAATTTTTAAAATGACCAATAATATCACATACAAGGAACAAATACCGCTACACCATGACCAGATGACATATTACCACCACAGTGATCGAATAATATCATATACAAAGAACAAATACCGCTACACCATGACCAGACCGCATATTACCACCACATAGTGACTGAATACTACAATTCTGATCAGTAATTTAAAAAAAAAGCACCATACTATCACCATAAGTGCCATTATACACAGGAGATCAGTACTTAGTATGCAGTGTCTGTGTACAGATAATACAGTGATCACTAGTGAAATTATACACAGGAGCTCTGTATACAGTATACAGTGTATAGTGTCAGTGTATAGGTAACTGTTGTGAATTCCGCTCTTGGGCTCCCTCCGGTGGTTGTAAGTGGCACTTTTGTGAGTTCTGCTCTTGGGCTCCCTCATGTGGTTTCTAGTGGTATGGCTGCTCCTTGGAGTTAGCTGTCTTCAGCTGCTTCCACCTGATCGTCATTTCTGCTCGGCTATTTAAGCCTGGCTTTTCCTTCAGCTTGTGCCACTTGTAAATTGTTCCTGGTTGGATTCACATCTCTTTGGATTTCCCTGTTATCCTGACCAGTTCAGCTAAGCTAAGTTTTTGCTTGCGCTTTTCTGTCCACAGATTGTGGACTTATCCGTTCTGTGTTTTCTATGTTTGTCCAGCTTATCAGTATGAATTAATTCTGTCTTGCTGGAAGCTCTGGGAAGCAGATTTACCCTCCACACCGTTAGTCAGGTGTGGAGTTTTTAGTAAACTCTGCGTGGATTTTTGTAGTGTTTTATACTGACCGCACAGTATTCCATCCTGTCCTATCTATCTAGCTAGACTGGCCTCCTGTGCTCTTTCTGGTTTTCCCTCTCCACTCACAGTCATTATTTGTGGGGGGCTAATCTATCCTTTTGGGGATTTTCTCTGAGGCAATATAGCTTTCCTGTTTCTATCTTTAGGGGTAGTTAGTTCTCCGGCTGTGTACGAGGTGTCTAGGGAGTGTCAGGTACATCCCACGGCTGCTTCTAGTGTTGTGTTGAGCTTAGGGACTGCGGTCAGTACAGATACCACTTCTTTCAGAGCTCGTTCCATGTTGCTCCTAAACCACCGCTTCATAACAGTACAAGTGGCCAAAAATAAATTAATTGCATCTCAAAAGAAGGAAGAAAAAAAAGAGTTCTGAACCATTTTTTTTTCTGTGCTCTGTTCTGTCCTTTTTTTCCTCTTGATATCTGAGTGGTACAGGATATATGCTCTGGCATGGAGGTTCAGGGTTTGTTTTCTCGTGTGGATCAACTTGCTGCAAGGGTCCGGAGAATCAAAGATTATGTCGTCCAGACTCCAGCTCTAGAGCCTAGGATTCCTACTCCTGATTTGTTTTTTTGGGGACAGATCCAAGTTTTTAAACTTTAAAAATAGCTGCAAATTGTTTTTTGCTATGAAACCCCGTTCTTCTGGTGATTCCATTCAGCAAGTAAAAATCATCATATCCTTGCTGCGTGGTGATCCTCAAGACTGGGCTTTTGCTCTTGAAACAGGGGATCCAGCATTATTGAATGTAGATGCATTTTTTCAAGCGCTCGGATTATTGTATGACGAACCTAACTCTGTAGAAAACACTGTTGGCCCTGTGTCAGGGTCAAGAAGCGGCAGAGTTATACTGCCAGAAATTTAGAAAATGGTCTGTGCTCACTAAATGGAATGAAGAGGCTCTGGCTGCTATTTTCAGAAAGGGTCTTTCTGAAACCCTTAAAGATGTTATGGTGGGCTTTCGTACGCCTACCGGTTTGAGCGAATCAGTGTCTCCAGCATTCTGCCCCAGTGTGTCCAGTATTCTGCCCCAGTGTTTCCATCATTCTGCCCCAGTGTGTCCAGCATTCTGCCCCAGTGTCTCCAGCATTCTGCCCCAGTGTCTCCAGCATTCTGCCCCAGTGTGTCTAGCATTCTGCCCCAGTGTGTCCAGCATTCTGCCCCAGTGTGTCCAGCATTTCTGCCCCTGTGTGTCCAGCATTCTGCCCCAGTGTCTCCAGCATTCTGCCCCCAGTGTGTCCAGCATTTCTGCCCCTGTGTGTCCAGCATTCTGCCCCAGTGTCTCCAGCATTCTGCCCAAGTGTGTCCAGCATTTCCGCCCCTGTGTTTCCTGCATTCTGCCCCCCGGGCCCCCCTGGATCGCCGCTCTCAAAGAAAAAAACAAACACAAGTTGTTACCTGGCCATGCTCCTGCGCCGGGCGAAGCTCCCTCCAGGCTCCACGCAGACGCACTCGCTGGGCCCGGCGGCTGAGAATGATGTCAGACGCCGGCGAGTGCGCACTGCGGCCCTATTCAGCTGCCAGCCTCAGACTGGCTGGCGGCTGTTAACTATTGACGTGCGGGCACGGGCCCGCACGTCAATAGCGTGCCGCAGCGCCTGCAGGGGGGGCCCGGTGAGCAGATGAGACGGGGCCCGATGCGGGCCCCCTCTGCTCACCGGGCCCCATACGCCAGTCACGGCTGTAATGCCCTGATGGCGGCCCTGGTTACGCAGCGGAGCAGGGAACTGAGCAGTATCCATACAGGTAACATACATCAGTATCCCTGCTAGTTAAGGGGAGAGGAGCAAAGGGTTAAAGCAGAGACATGCAGATTAACGCTGGATTAACATACTACAAACCACCGACGTTACACCTTCTAAAGAAGGAAATCAAGTTTTCCGAAACGTGTAAGGACTAGGACTGGTGGATCGCACTGGCTTTTGTGCTCCGTGGACTATGTGAGGTCACACGCTGCTGTACCTGTGCCTGCATTGCCTTGGTTTTTGTGATCAGACACGCCACCATCCAGGCCCGCCTGTTGGCTATATTGCAGCTCTACTTACTTCTTTATTTCGCCAAGGACCTCCGAACACCGAGTGCGGCTCTCCTTTCAAGTGGATGTAACTAAGAACTTTGCTGGACTGCATAGCGGGAAATGGGGTAATTAAATACTTCTTTACTGTATAGTTTTTTCTCTGTTTGTTGAGGTTTTTAATGTGTAGCTGAATGCATATTGGCACATACGCTACGATGGCAGGGTGGGCAGATTAGGCTGATCTCCACACTTTAATTTTTATAAATCACATATTTGCAGCCTTATTTGTCACTACCCCAAAGCTTGCTATTCGGTGTACAGTACACATATACTACCCCTTATTGTGTTTTTATTGGTTTTCATTTACATATATACCTATTGTGCTGTTGATGTTTACATAAAGTTTTTTACAATTTAGCACACTCGCTGTGAGTCTTACATGTTCCTGGGACCGACATAATAGCGCAAAAGGTATATACCTATTTATGGTTTCTTGAGTGTATCTTATGTAACTTTGCAGACGTTTGACTGGGTGTGCAACATACCTGTTTGCAGCTTTTGTTTTCTCCCATAGGCCATCCTTCTCTGAAGGCTTTAAGCACAGGTGTCTCTCATTTTGTGTCTAATTACCCCCGACAAAATATTTGGTGCGGTCACAGAAGAGCATATCTTACAACTTTGAAGCCCTTACAAATTAATTTTCCTCCTATTGACGCACATTGATTGCACCTACAGTGCCTTGCAAAAGTATTTGGCTCCCTTGAACTTTTTAACCTTTTCCCACATATCATGCTTCAAACATAAAGATACAAAATGTAAATTTTTGGTGAAGAATCAGCAACAAGTGGAACATAATTGTGAAGTTGAACGAAAATGTATTGGTTATGTTAAATTTTTGTGGAAATTCAAAAACTGAAAAGTGGGACGTGCAATATTATTCAGCTGCTTTAACTTAATACTTTGTTGTGCCACCTTTTGCTGCGATTACAGCTGCAAGTCACTTGGGGTATGTCTCTACATCGAGAGACTGAAATTCTTGCACATTCTTCCTTGGCAAACAGCTCGAGCTCAGTGAGGTTTGATGGAGATCGTTTGTGAACAGCAGTTTTCAGCTCTTTCCACATATTCTTGATTGGATTGAGGTCTGGACTTTGACTTGGCCATTCTAACACCTGGATGCGTTTAGTTGTGAACCATTCCATTGTAGATTGTGCTTTGTTTGGGATCATTGTTGGAAGACAAATCTCCATCCCAGTCTCAGGTCTTTTACAGACTCCAACAGGTTTTCTTCAAGAATGGTCCTGTATTTGACTCCATCCATCTTCCCATCAATTTTAACCCTCTTCCCTGTCCCTGCTGAAGAAAAGCAGGCCCAAACCATGATGCTGCCACCACCATGCTTGCCAGTGGGGATGGTGTGTTCCTCAGAATTGAGTGATTCCATAATTTTTCCCCTATGCTTGGTTAAAAAAGTAACCATTACTGACTACCACATTTCTTGTTCTTGATTTCTTTTAGTGTTTCTTAAAATCAGAAAGTGGCCATTTGAAATGACTAGTTTTATGCCAGGGCTGTGATCTGCTTTAGTTGAAAACAATTGTGAACTTGAACGAAATTTATTGGTTATTTTAAATTTTTGTCCAAATTCAAAAACTGAAAAGTGGGGTGTGCAATATTATTCCGCTCCTTTACTTCAAGTGCAGCAAACTCACTCCAGAAGTTCATTGTGGATCTCTAAATGATCCACTGTTGTCCTAAATGCCTAATGATGATAAATATAATCCACCTGTGTGTAATCAAGTCTCCGCATCAATGCACCTGCTCAGGGTTCTGCTTGAAGCACAGAGAGCATCATGAAGACCAAGGAACACAACAGGCAGGTCCGTGATACTGTTGTGGAGAAGTTTAAAGTCGGATTTGGATACAAAATGATTTCCAAAACTTTAAACATCCCAAGGAGCACTGTGCAAGCGATCATATTGAAATGGAAGGAGTATCATACCACTGCAAATCTACAAAGACCCAGCCGTCCCTCTAAACTTGTATCTCATACAAGGAGAAGACTGATCAGAGATGCAGCCAAGAGGCCCATGATCACTCTGGATGAACTGCAGAGATCTACAGCTGAGGTGGGACAGTCTGTCCATAGGACAACAATCAGTCGTACACTGCACAAGTCTGGCCTTTATGGAAGAGTGGCAAGAAGAAAACCATTTCTCAAAGATATCCATAAAAAGTGTCGTTTAAAGTTTGCAACAGGCCACCTGGGAGACACACCAAACATGTGGAAGAAGGTGCTCTGGTAAGGTGAAACCAAAATCGAGCTTTTTGCCAACAATGCCAAATATGTTTGGCGTAAAGGCAACACAGCTCATCCCCCTGAACACACCATCCCCATTGTCAAACATGGTGGTGGCAGCATCATGGTTTGGGCCTGCTTTTCTTCAGCAGGGACAGGGAAGATGGTTAAAATTGATGGGAAGATGGATGGAGCCAAATACAGGACCATTCTTGAAGACAACCTGTTGGAGTCTGTAAAAGACCTGAGACTGGGGGGGAGATTTGTCTTCCAACAAGACAATGATCCCAAACATAAAGGAAAATCTGCAATGGAATGGTTCACAAATAAACATATCCAGGTGTTAGAATGGCCAAGTCAAAGTCCAGACCTCAATCCAATCAAAAAATCTGTGGAAAGAGCTGAAAACTGCTGTTCACAAACCATCTCCATCAAACCTCACTGAGCTCGAGCTGTTTGCCAAAGAAGAATGGGCAAGAATTTCAGTCTCTCAATGTACAAAACTGATAGAGACATACCCCAAGCGACTGCAGCTGTAATCGCAGCAAAAGGTGGCTCATCAAAGTATTAAGTTAAAGCGGCCGAATAATATTGCACCCCCCACTTTTCAGTTTTTGAGTTTCCACAAAAATTTAAAAACAACAATTAATTTCATTCAACTTCGCAATTGTGCTCCACTTGTTGTTGATTCTTCACCAAAAATTTACATTTGGTATCTTTATGTTTGAAGCATAATATGTGGGGAAAGGTTGAAAAGTTCAAGGTGGCCGAATACTTTCGCAAGGCACTGTATAAAGAATGATGCCAACAATTACTGCCCACCTAAGCATGGTATGATACCCTCACATTGAATTCCACCACATATACAGTATGATGACCATCCTGTACCCGCCACCTCAACTCCCCCGGAAAAGTATGGTGACCCCAACACTGTATGATACCCCAAATGTCCAAATATGACCACCACATAGCCCTGCATACATTATAATGGCCCCCATACCGTATAATAGCCCCAACACAACCATCCACACTGTAATGGCCCCCGCAGGCCCTTAAAACATGATGGACTCTACACAGCCTTCCAAACAGCATAAAGGCTCCTACCCAGCCCTCCACACAGTATGGTGGACCCCACACAAACATTCACAATTTAATTACCCGCTTTCATTATAATAGCCTTTCAAACAGTAAATGGGCTCTACATAGCCCTGAACACAGTATAATGGCCCCCACAAAGTGCTGAAAAAAGTATAATGACCTTGCAAACAGTACAATGGCCCCCACATAACCCTTCAAACAGTATAATGGCCCCACATAGTCCACCATATAGTATAATGGCCACCACATTGTCTTCCATATAGTATAATAGTCCACACATAGTTCTTAATACAATATAATGGGCCACACAATGTACTCACTGATTTAAAAAATAAAATACTCAACTCTCCTGGTTTCCCCGCTGCTCCAGTCTCCATAGTCTGTGCTCTGAAACTCTTCACTTCTCGGCACAATGGCACAATTAAATGACGCACCTACAAAGGGAGAATGATGGAGGCGGGAGCTGACTGCTTCCCTATTTCATCATTGTATTCAACTGTATTGGCATCCAGGATGCCGATACTATTCAACCTACGATGTTGGGTGGGCCCGCTCCGTCTCACAGACCCCATAGCAGCCGCAAGGTTTGTGCCATTAGCGGTGCACCACTGCTTCCAACCACTCCATTCTAGCCACCTCAGTACTCATCTGTCTAGATTGAAGTTGACTCAGGAAGATCCTCGCAGAAGTAACTCCAGTCTAGCGACAAAGTAGGAGAAACCGGTCAGCTCAGCCACATATGGCATATCCAGGCAGAGGAAACACGTGGTGCCACAGGAAAAAGGTAGGTAGAGAAATTCCATCATCCAAATCTTCATAAAACACTATTGAAAAAATATTTGAACGGTCACAAGCCCGGTAACCGTCTGTTACACGCAAACATGTTTCCGACTGCTGTCTTTATTCATTGCACACAATTGTGAATTGGTCAGCGTTAGGGTTGAGCGACTTTTCCTTTTTTGGATCGAAAACCGACTATCTCAAAAGTCGAGTCGAGTGAAATCGGCCGATTATCGCGAAAAGTCGGGGATCGACCAAAACACGAAACCCAATGCAAGTCAATGGGGAAGCATAGTCGGCAGTGAGTGGAGGCCAGGAAAACACCTACAGTGCCCATTTTAATGGCAAAAACATCCATTCTTGTTACTGAAGCTTGTCAATCTTAATTTACCTTATATGTATGGCTGGTTCAAGTTTTTAGTGAGCCCAGGAAAAGTGGACTAAGTCACAGCAGTGGAGCAGGGAGAGGTAAGTATTTCAACTTCGCAAGTGCTGTGATCCTGAGCAAGCAGGGGGGGCCCACTCATTCGCATTGGCACTCACACAGGGCCCCTCAAAGTACGGTGGTGTGTTTGCATAGTGGGGGCGCCTCCCACTGGCAGCGACACTTTTGCGTACTATGAGGGGCCCTGTGCCAGTGACATCGCCAACGAGTATTCCCCCCCACCTGATGAAGGAACCTGCATTCTGGCTGTGTAGCGTGCAAGGGGAATGTAGTGGTGTGGGTCAATGTACCAGCAGACTCCTCTAGCACTGGCTGGGCAATGGGCAGGATGAGGAGGAAACACAGATATAGGCCCAAATAATAAAGTGGGCTAAATGCAGTTTAATATTAAAAATATTTAATGAAAGCCTGAAGATTGAAGCTAAGGCAAGTAAACCAGGAGAACACCTTGGAGCGGCAGACACCATTAGTAGGCCCCAACCAAAATAGTAGGCCAAATGCAGTTTAATATTAAAACTACTTAATGAAAGCCTGAAGATAGAAGCTCAGGAAAGGAAACCAGGAGAACACCTAGGAGCGGCAGACACCGTTAGTAGGCCCCAACCAAACTAGTAGGCCAAATGCAGTTTCATATTTAAACTACTTAATGAAAGCCTGAAGATTGAGGCAAAGGCAAGTAAACCAGGAAAACACCTAGTAGCGGCAGACACAGTTAGTAGGCCCCAACCAAACTAGTAGGCCAAATGCAGTTTAATATTTAAACTACTTAATGAAAGCCTGAAGATTAAAGCAAAGGCAAGTAAACCAGGAGAACACCTAGTAGTGGCAGACACCGTTTGTAGGCCCCAACCAAACTAGTAGGCCAAATGCAGTTTAATATTAAAACTACTTAATGAAAGCCTGAAGATAGAAGCTCAGGAAAGGAAACCAGGAGAACACCTAGGAGCGGCAGACACCGTTTGTAGGCCCCAACCAAACTAGTAGGCCAAATGCAGTTTAATATTTAAACTACTTAATGAAAGCCTGAAGATTGAAGCAAGGCAAGTAAACCAGGAGAACACCTAGGAGCGGCAGACACTGTTTGTAGGCCCCAACCAAACTAGTAGGCCAAATGCAGTTTAATATTTAAACTACTTAATGAAAGCCTGAAGATTGAAGCAAAGGCAAGTAAACCAGGAGAACACCTAGGAGCGGCAGACACCGTTTGTAGGCCCCAACCAAACTTAAAGCCCCAATGCAGTTTTCAAATTCAGATAGGCTGAAAACCTGACAATTGAAGCTTAGCTTTTTTAACAGGAGGACAGCTGTATTGAGTGGCGCAGACAGACACTGGTAGTAGGCCTTAAACAAAACAGTTGTCTCAATGCAGTTTAAAAAATGTTAAAGGAGTACACGGGCAGCGGTGGTGTGGTCAGCGGAGGACAATTTGAAGGAGGGACCGCAGACAGACTTCCTAGGCCTCAAATAAAAAAAGTAGGCTTTATGCAGGCTTAAATAGGTTCCAGGGGTACACAGGCAGCATTGGTGTGGTCAGTGGAGGACAATTGGCAGGAGGGACCGCAGACAGACTTACTAAGCCTAAAATAAAAAAGTTGGCTCGATGCAGATCTAAATAGGTTCCAGGGGTACACAGGCAGCATTGGTGTGGTCAGTGGAGGACAATTGGCAGGAGGGACCGCAGACAGACTTACTAGGCCTAAAATAAAAAAGTAGGCTCGATGCAGATCTAAATAGGTTCCAGGGGTACACAGGCAGCATTGGTGTGGTCAGTGGAGGACAATTGGAAGGAGTGTCTGACACAGTTAGTAGTCCAAAATAATAAATAGATGTTAATGTCTGGCAAAAAAACAAATTAACAAATAAACAGGTGGCATACCTAGGTACAGGGGTGGGCTCCTCTGCTGACTTGCAGACAGTGGTATTTGGCGCAAAGTATTAACTGGTGTAAATGTAGGACAGGGCCCCTGAATATTTTTACTAGCATCATACATGTCAGCAAATTGGTATTGGCAGTGCCATTGAAGGATTTAACCGCATAGACTAAACTGTGGTGGAGCAGTGAGAGATAATTTTGCAAGTGGTAGAGCACTGTTTGAGCAGGGGGGAACACTGTCTCGTGGCCTGCGGTACTGGCCCAGGGCCCCTCATGTTACAACGGTGTGTCTGACGTTGGGTGCGCACCACCACCGCCAGAGACACTTCATTGTACTATGAGGGACCCTGTGCCAGTGCCGTCGCCCAAAAGTGGGCACACCCACCTCTTCAGCCAAACGGCACTCGCACGAGTGCTTGCGCCAAGTGGTGACCACTGCCCCGTGGGGGGAGTCAGCCCATTTAGGAAGGTGTAAAAATGGTGTATGCTGGACATACAGCAGCTGCAAATGGAGAAATTGGAACAGTCAGTAAGACCAGTCCAAAAGCAAGACCTTTTTACAGGAAAGCTAGGTGTCAGCCGGGAAAGGTGGGGCAAAATAATTAGAAATCCATGATTGGTTCATTTTAATGAACGTTAGATCATCAACATTTTGGGTAGCCAGACAACTGCTTTTTTCGGTCAGTATTGAACCAGCAGCACTTAATACTCTTTCTGATAGCACACTAGCTGCTGGGCAAGCAAGCTCCTGCAATGCATATTCTGCCAATTCAGGCCAGGTGTCTATTTTGGATGCCCAGTAATCAAATGGGAATGACGTGTGAGGGAGAACATCGATAATGGAGGAAAAATAGTTAGTAACCATACTGGACAAATGTTGTCTCCTGTCACTTTGAATTGATGCTGCAGTACCTGTCCTGTCTGCGGTCATTGCGAAATCACTCCACAACCTGGTCAGAAAACCCCTCTGTCCAACGCCACTTCTGATTTGTGCACCTCTAATACCTCTGCCATGTTGCCCCCTGCAGCTCATGTGAGAACCATCACAGCTGCTGTGTGCTGGGAATGCCTAAATCGGTCTACAAGAGTTGCTTGTTTGGTTGCCAATATTTGCTCAAGGTTCTCATGTGGCATGATATTTTGCAATTTCCCTTTATAGCGTGGATCCAGGAGGCAGGCCAACCAGTAATCGTCATCGGTCATCATTTTGATAATGCGGGGGTCCCTTTTTAGGATACGCAAGGCATAATCCGCCATGTGGGCCAATGTTCCAGGTGTCAATTCACTGCTTGTGCTGGGTTGAGGAGCACTTTCTGGCAAATCAACATCACTTGTCTCCCTCAAAAACCCTGTACCTGACCTTGCAACGCCACCAGTTTCTATTGCCCCCTGAGAAGATACCTCCTCCAAAAAATATTCATCCCCATCATCCTCCTCGTCCTCCTCTTCTTCCGCCACCTCGTCCAGGAGACTTCTCTGAGCAGACAATGGCTGACTGTCATCAAGGCTTCCCTCGTCCTCGGCTGAAGACGCCTGCTCCTTTATGTGCGTCAAACTATGCATCCGCAGAAGCATTGGGGGGATGCTCATGCTTATGATGGCGTCGTCTGCACTAACCAGGCGTGTGCATTCCTCAAAACACTGAAGGACTTGACACAGGTCTTGTAGCTTCCACCACTGCACACCTGACAACTCCATGTCTGCCATCCAACTGCCTGCCCGTGTATATGTATCCTCCCACAAATACATAACAGCACGCCTCTGTTCGCACAGCCTCTGAAGCATGTGCAGTGTGGAGTTCCACCTTGTTGCAACGTCGATTATTAGGCGGTGCTGGGGAAGCTTCAAAGATCGCTGATGGTTCTGCATATGGCTGGAGTGTACGGGCGAACGGCGGATGTATGAGCAAAGTCTGCGCACCTTCAGGAGCAGGTCGGTTAACCCCGGATAACTTTTCAGGAAGCACTGCACCACCAGGTTCAAGGTGTGAGCCAGGCAAGGAATGTGTTTCAGTTGTGAAAGGGCTATGGCAGCCATAAAATTCCTTCCTTTATCACTGACTACCTTGCCTGCCTCAAGATGTACACTGCCCAGCCATGACTGAGTTTCTTGCTGCAAGAACTCGGACAGAACTTCCGCGGTGTGTCTGTTGTCACCCAAACACTTCATTTCCAACACAGCCTGCTGACGCTTACCACTAGCTGTTTCATAATGGGACATCTCGTGTGCAACCCTGGCAGCTGCGGATGGAGTGGTCGTGCGACTGCGGTCTGTGGACGAGCTATCGCTTCTGGAGGATGAGGAGGGGTGGCAAACGCCTACAGCCAACTGTTTCCTAGACCGTGGGCTAGGCAGAACTGTCCCAACCTGGATGTTTCCTGTGGACCCTGCATCCACCACATTAACCCAGTGTGCCGTGATGGACACGTATCGTCCCTGGCCATGCCTACTGGTCCATGCATCTGTTGTGAGGTGCACCTTTCTACTGACAGATTGCCGGAGTGCATGGACAATGCGGTCTTTTACATGCTGGTGGAGGGCTGGGATGGCTTTTCTCGCAAAGAAGTGTCGACTGGGTAGGTCGTAGCGTGGTACTGCGTAGTCCATCAGGGCTTTGAAAGCTTCGCTTTCAACTAACCGGTAGGACATCATCTCTAACGAGATTAGTCTAGCAATGTGGGCGTTCAAACCCTGTGTACGGGGATGAGAGGATGAGTACTTCCTTTTCCTAGCGAGAGTCTCTTGTAGGGTGAGCTGGACTGGAGAGCTACATATGGTGGAACTAGCGGGGGTGGTGGTGGGCATGGCAGACTGAGAGGGTTGGTGATGGTATTCTTGCTGTTGGCCTACATACAGTGTTTCCTACCAAGAACCTGGTGATCCCCTGACTGCTTTGGCCTTGCGACGATACCTCCACATTTGCTGCAGGTGGTGTCATAAACGGTGAGCTTACAGTGAGGCAAGGAATGTAGTGTTGCTGACTAGCTTCATTGTGAGTGGGTGCAACAACGTTATGGGACGTTTGGTAGTTAGTCCAGGCTTGCAAGTTCATGGTGGTTAAATGTCTACATAGTAACGAAAAAGAAAATCCAGCTCACCATAGTAACAGTTCCACTCGGAGCACGGAAACGCTGTGTCAAGGCGTGGGGAATCCAAAAAGCAAAAAAAGAATATCCAGCTCAACGAGACAGTGAAAAGTAAAAACTTGGTACTTTATTCACTTCATGTAGAAGCAGAGGATAAAAACATCAGCACAATAAGGATAAGAACACTATCTATCTACGCGTTTCAGGTGGCAAAGCACCCTTAATCATGATATCATGATCCATATTTTGGCTCCATATTTTGGCCCACAGAGTCATGTGAGGTCTTGTTTTTTGCGGGACGAGTTGTCATTTTTATTGGCACCATTTTTGGTCACATGACATTTTTTGATCGCTTTTTATTACGATTTTTGGGAGGCAAAAAGAACAAAAAAGAGCAATTCGTGAATTTATTTTGTGGGGGCGTTTATACCGTTCTGCGTTTGGTAAAATTGATAAAGCAGTTTTATTCTTCGGGTAAGTACGATTACATCGATACCTCATTTATATAATTTTGATTGCATGTTATTTCCCTTTATGTTCAGCAGTATGATGATAAAGCATTGTTTGTTGCTTAGTTTTTTATTAATTTTTTTTTACGGTGTTCACTGAAGGGGTTAACTAATGAGACAGTTTTATAGGTCTGGTTGTTACGGACGCGGCGATACTAAATGTGTACTTTTATCGTTTTATTTACACAAAGAAATTTATTTTTTGGAAAATATATTTTCTGTTCGGAATTTAAAAAAATTTTTTTTTACACATGTTAATTTTTTTTTATTTACTTTTTTACATTGTCCCACGGTGGGATATCACTGTAAAAAGTCAGATTGCTGATCTGACACTTTGCAGAGCACTGTGTCAGATCAACGATTTGACAGGCAGTGCAGGAGGCTTCTCAGCATCAGTGATGAGCAGGAACTGAGAAGCCACCTCCCTGCAGGACCCGCAAGGACCCTGCGGCCATCTTGGATCTGGGGGCCTGCAGGGAGGAGAACGGAGGAGACCCTCGGAACAACTGGAACACATCGCGTTGCTCTGAGGGTCTCAGGGAGCCCCCTGATCTTGCTTGATCTCATTATTCCGGGGGTTAAAGTGCCGGGAGATGTCCGTGACCACTCCTGGCACATAGTGCCGGATGTCTGCTGACATCCGGCCGCGATCGCCCACTCTCCCCCCGTGAGCGCGGCTGATCGGTGATGATGTACTATCCCATCCATGGGAATTAAGTCCCAGGTCACATGGACGGGATAATACATCCGATGGCAGAAAGGGGTAAATACTCGGGAGCCCTGCTTTCTCAAGAAAACACCCTGTCTCCAAATGAGTCCCCCAATCCCGAAGAATATAACTGATTATAGAATCATCTAAATTCCCACAAAATACTCTGTGTCCCCCAACTCCATTCCCTCATCAGTCTTCAATTTATATACATAAGACGATTCCCTCTGCGCCGCTAAAAACACTGACAACAGATGCCCCACTTTTTCACCTTCATCATAAAATTGCATTTTCTGGAAGGCCCTTCTCCTCTCCGCTTTCCTCAAATACACCTTATTAACGTCTTCCTGTGCACCCCTTAGCCTACTCTGATTTTCTGCTAATGGGTCTAGTACCATATCCCTCTCCACCCTCTCCAAGTTTTCTATTATTTCCCTATCTTCTAGCTTAGATTTCGACCTACACCTGGAAATCTCTCGAAACAAGAGACCCCTTAGCACCGCTTTCATAGCGTCCCACATCTCTCGACTATCAGCACTCCCTTCATTAATCTGCCAGTACTCCTCCAATTTTTCCATTATAGTATTCATATTAATATATTTCACCCATATCGGATTCAACTTCCAGCCAACTCCCTTCCCAATCTTCCCCCCTATCCGTCTAATAGACAATTCTATAGCCTTATGGTCCGAAATCACCCTTGGGAGGTATTCCATTCCACAGACCAGTTGTGTGATTAGTTCATTCCCCAATGCCATATCTATTTGTGAGAGAGACCCATGCGTCACAGAATAACAAGAGTAGCACACCACATTCTCATTTCTCGCTCTCCACAGGTCCGTCATTCCAGTCTCTTTAATATAATTCCCAAATGCCGTCAATTTCCTAATACTTTTACCTGCACTCTGTTTATATCTATCCCATCCCTCATCTATAACATTATTGAAATCCCCAATGATAAGTAATGGCAGTCCCGCACGCACCCTGCTTAAATAATTCCATAACCTCACATAACTTTTTCCCGCTGTATGGCGTGGTATGTACATAGCTACTATACTTAACTTAAAATTTTACAAACAACAAAAATATACTGTCCTTCACTATCAACATGGTTTTCAATTTCTTCAAATGGCGTAGACGCTCCTATTAATAAAGAGACCCTTGTAGCATATGAAGAATATGTGGAATGATATGATCTCCCAATCCACCTTCTCTTCAACACCTCCACCTCTTCCTGAAGTAAATGAGTCTCCTGGAGGTATAGAACATCTGGCCTCCTCGTCCTAGCATATTCCATGATCACCGTTCTTCGTGTTCCCTCTGACAGTCCTCTTACATTCCAACAAAGAATTTTAATTCTATCACCCATCATACAATTCTATACATACAGTACAAATTCCCGACCCTTGACAATATCTTGCAGCTCTCCGTATGCAGTAAAACTCTTCCTGAACAAATAACCCCTCTCCAACATACAGTAACCCAACAAACCATAACAGTTCTCCCGTTGTATTTTTCCCTCTCTTGTCAGAGAGTGGGTACTCCGTCTAGCTACCCGATAAACGTTACCTCTAATCCACTATCTATCTAAAACTCCTCCACACCTCCTCGGCATATGCACATAGACAATATTATTACAATAAGTTCCTCCATAGTCCATATCAATTAATATGTAGGAATCAGGAACCTCCATACGACAGCACTATCTTTAAGTTTCTCCTTGTCAAAAAACGACACAACACAGCGCGGCATTTCACTCCGCTCACTTCCCTCTGTCCTTATCTGCCTGGAGCTGCTTGTTATTTAAGTCAAGCCATTTAGTGGCCTCCTCCGGTGTTTGGAAAAAGTGCTCTGTTCCCAGGGCCACAACCCTGAGCTTTGCCGGATATAAGGTAGAGTAAGCCAAAGCCAAGTCTCTCAATCTTCACTGCAACCATATCGCATCCTCTGCTTTTGCACCTCGGCCGAGTAACCAGGATAAATGGAAATTTCTCAGTCCCCCATGACAGCACCACCAGAGAGAGGGGATCCGCCCTTCAGGAACAGGAAACCTACAGGATAAAAGGGCGGTACCTCTCCCCTGCATCAGTTTGGTTTCCTGTCCCAGACGGGGAACCTATTAGGACGGTACCTGCGTATCCGAAGACCGACCGAGGATATACGAAGACCGACCGAGGAGTCCGGAGCCGGCCAGTCCGAGGTCTGGCAGCGGGGATGCCCCTGCCACGGCTCGTGTGGTGTCCGAGGCCGCCACGGCTACGACCGATGGGTCTGGAGCGTGAGCGGGGGGAAGCGTAGCCGCCACTCTGGATAGGAGTTAGGGGCTTCCGGGACCTGCTGCGCACAGGACGCCTGGATTCCAAGATGGCGCCGCATAGGAAATGGTAAGTAACTTCCTGTTCGGGGGGGCGCAGTGAGTGCATGAGGTGCATCAAGATGGCACTGCCCCAGAACCGGAATGCTCCATTTCCAGGTCCCCAACAGCGCGCATGCGCAGAAGAAGCTAAAAAAAAAAAAAAAAAAAAAAGGAGCGCTTCCTCAGCAATGCAGCCACAGGGAGAGGGGTTGTCAATAGGCGCCAAGCTTTAAAAAAACGGTGGATATGGGAGCTCCTTGCTGCATGCCGTCCCAAGGTAGTACTATGGAAGACAGCGACCAGCAGCTCCAGCCGCCACCACAACAGCAGCAGCGCCACCACCAGCGACCGAAGCCGGATGTACAGAAGACACAAACTTCTGCTGACACCAGGTGTTCTCGATCCGGAAGCCATTCCACGCAGCATAGCAAGAACTCCAGTGTGGTGAACCAGCTACCGCCTACGGATCTCACACTACAGGATCCTACCCCTCCTCCAGAACTGGTACCTGTGGCTGCGTTAGATTGGTGAGTGATCTTCGTGAAAGTTCACTTCTGTAATCGGGGTTCCCTCTTATCCGTTTATCTTAGGCAAGAAAAAGAACGGGGAACAAAACACAGAACCTGACCCTTGTGCGAAAAAGCTTTACTGCAATCTTGGGATAAGAAGTTGTGTGACTCCTGTATAGGACGAGTCCTCTGTGAGGAGACCCCAAACTTCGCCTCTGAGTTACGATCTGTAATTAAATCAGAGGTAGAAACTGCGTTTAATTCCCTTAATGGTGAAAAGAAAGTTAATAGGAAAGAACCTATTGCTTATCCGAACTCTGACTCTTTCAGCTCTGAGAGTAGAAACTCAGATACACAGGACTCCTACTTCTCTTCTTCAGATGATGAGAGTGGAGGTCGTCATTGCTTCCCCCTAGATGAGGTTGACGCACTTGTAAAGGCAGTAAGATCGACTATGGGGGTATTAGACCCTCGTCCTGACAAAACAGTCCAAGATATTATGTTTGGAGGACTATGCCAAAAAAAGCGTAAAGTTTTTCCCCTTAATGAAAACATACAAGCGTTAATTAAAAAGGAGTGGGAAAAACCAGAGAGGAAGAACGCATCGGTCCCCTCTATAAAAAGAAAATATCCCTTTGAAGAGGAGGCTTCTACTTCATGGGATAAAGCCCCCAAACTCGACGTTGCGGTAGCTAAGGCCTCCAAAAAATTCGCACTACCATTTGAGGATATGGGAACCCTGAAAGATCCTCTTGATAAAAGAGCAGATACTGTTCTTAAAGGGAAGGTACCGCGTTTGTAGATCATTAATAAATCACTGTAATGTAGCATAAAATGCTGTTATAACCAAGTTTTAAATGCATGTGAAACAGATTTCGAATGTGATATGAGTTTAAAGAAGGCACTGGGGGCTGACATCTTGTGTTCACTATCAGTGTCAGAATATGGCACCCCATGGACATAGGGTCTGCGGCAGTCTATGATCTCCTATCTCTAACATTGTAGCAGCATCAGCAGTGAGCTGGGCATGCCTTTGTGGGCTGCACAATTCACTGCTGTAGGTGTGACTGGCCGCCATTTTATTATAGCCCAGTGCTATCTGCCGAGCTCCACTTACTCTCTATCACAGGAGAGAAGCGCTCACTGGAGCCGGAGGATGGAGAGTGGGGAGTGCGGGTGATTTAACTCCCTGCTCCTCTGTACTCCAGGCACTGCACTGTGTGTCCTGAGCACACATCCTCTGCTCCTCACACGCTGCCCTGTGTGCTTCTCCTGCTGTGTCTCCGCCTCCCCCCTCACACAGTCCCTGTGATCTCAGGTAAGCTGCATTCACAGCCTGCAGAGAGGGAGGTGACACCTGGAGAGAAAGAGCAGGAGAGCTGACAGGACAGGGATTATGGTGGGGGAAGGGGGGATGGCAAAAATGTTAAGGTACCTTCACACTAAGCGACGCTGCAGCGATACCGACAACGATGTCGATCGCTGCAGCGTCGCTGTTTGGTCGCTGGAGAGCTGTCACACAGACAGCTCTCCAGCGACCAACGATGCTGGTAACCAGGGTAAACATCAGGTTACTAAGGGCAGGTCCGCGCTTAGTAACCCGATGTTTACCCTGGTTACCAGCGTAAAAGGAAAAAAAACAAACACTACATACTTACCTACCACTGTCTGTCCCCGGCGCTCTGCTTCTCTGCACTCCAACTGCACTGGCTGTGAGCACAGCGGCCGGAAAGCAGAGCGTCACACACGCCGATCCAGCGATGTCAGCGGGAGATCCAGCGACGAAATAAAGTTCTGGATTTTCCTCAGCGACCAACGATCTCCCAGCAGGGGCCTGATCGTTGGTCACTGTCACGCATAATAATTTCCTTAACGATATTGTTGCTACGTCACAAAAAGCAACGATATCGTTAACGATATCGTTATGTGTGACGGTACCTTTAGTCACAAAACAGGGGAGAGAAGTAGCATGCCCACAGCAGGGATCATATATCCTTCAACCATATATGTACTCTGTGATCTCCCATAGGCCAGCATACTGCTCTCCTGAAATACTCTGTGCTGCAGTCACCCTGTTCCTTCCCCCATATATCCCCCCCTGTGACCCTGGAGGTGACTGTCACTCCCTTTGGGTGCTGTCTCTCCCCATGTGTGCCCTCCATCCCCCTGTGCCTGGTCGCTCTCGCTCCTATGCACTCCTCTTCCCCCTGCATGTGTCTCACCCCTGCTATTCCATGTGTATCTCTCTCCCCATCACGCTCCATGTGTCTCACCCCTGCTATTCCATGTGTATCTCTCTCCCCATCACACTCCATGTGTCTCACCCCTGCTATTCCATGTGTATCTCTTTCCCCATCACGCTCCATGTGTCTTACCCCTGCTACTCCATGTGTATTTTTCTCCCCATCAAGCTCCATGTGTCTCACCCCTGCTATTCCATGTGTATCTCTCTCCCCATCACGCTCCATGTGTCTCACCCCTGCTATTCCATGTGTATCTCTCTACCCATGACGCTCCATGTGTCTCACCCCTGCTATTCTATGTGTGTCTCTCTCCCCATCACACTCCATGTGTCTCACCCCTGCTATTCCATGTGTATCTCTCTACCCATCACGCTCCATGTGTCTCACCCCTGCTATTCCATGTGTATCTCTCTACCCATCACGCTCCATGTGTCTCACCCCTGCTGTTCCATGTGTATCTTTCTCCCCATCACGCTCCATATGTCTCACCCCTGCTATTCCATGTGTATCTCTCTCCCCATCACGCTCCATATGTCTCACCCCTGCTATTCCATGTGTATCTCTCTCCCCATCACGCTCCATGTGTCTCACCCCTGCTGTTCCATGTGTATTTCTCTCCCCATCATGCTCCATGTGTCTCACCCCTGCTGTTCCATGTGTATCTCTCTCCCCATCACGCTCCATGTGTCTCACCCCCTGCTATTCTATGTGTGTCTCTCTCCCCATCACACTCCATGTGTCTCACCCCTGCTATTCCATGTGTATCTCTCTACCCATCACGCTCCATGTGTCTCACCCCTGCTATTCCATGTGTATCTCTCTACCCATCACGCTCCATGTGTCTCACCCCTGCTGTTCCATGTGTATCTTTCTCCCCATCACGCTCCATATGTCTCACCCCTGCTATTCCATGTGTATCTCTCTCCCCATCACGCTCCATATGTCTCACCCCTGCTATTCCATGTGTATCTCTCTCCCCATCACGCTCCATGTGTCTCACCCCTGCTGTTCCATGTGTATTTCTCTCCCCATCATGCTCCATGTGTCTCACCCCTGCTGTTCCATGTGTATCTCTCTCCCCATCACGCTCCATGTGTCTCACCCCCTGCTATTCTATGTGTGTCTCTCTCCCCATCACACTCCATGTGTCTCACCCCTGCTATTCCATGTGTATCTCTCCCCCATCACGCTCCATGTGTCTCAACCCTGCTACACCATGTGTATTTCTCTCCCCATCACGCTCCGTGTCTTACCCCTGCTATTCCATGTGTATCTCTCTCCCCATCACGCTCCATGTGTCTCACCCCTGCTATTCCATGTGTATCTCTCTCTCCATCACGCTCCATGTGTCTCACCCCTGCTACATCATGTGTATCTCTCTCCCCATCACGCTCCATGTGTCTCACCCCTGCTATTCCATATGTATCTCTTTCCCCATCACACTCCATGTGTCTCACCCCTGCTGTTCCATGTGTATTTCTCTCCCCATCACGCTCCATGTGTCTCACCCCTGCTACATCATGTGTATCTCTCTCCCCATCACGCTCCATGTGTCTCACCCCTGCTATTCCATATGTATCTCTCTCCCCATCACGCTCCATGTGTCTCACCCCTGCTGTTCCATGTGTATTTCTCTCCCCATCACGCTCCATGTGTCTCACCCCTGCTACTGTTGTGAATTCCGCTCTTGGGCTCCCTCCGGTGGTTGTAAGTGGCACTTTTGTGAGTTCTCCTCTTGGGCTCCCTCCGGTGGTTTTTAGTGGAACAGCTGCTCCTTGGATTTAGCAGTCAGCAGCTGCTTCCACTGATCGTCTGTTCTGGCTCTGCTATTTAGCCTGGCTCTATCCTTCAGCCAGTGCCAGTTGTCAATGGTTCCTGGTTGGATTCACATCTCTTCTTGGATTTCCCTGATATCCTGACCAGTTCAGCAAAGTTAAGTCCTTGTTTTGCTCTATTCAGTCCACATGTGGTGGACTTGATTGTTTTGTGTTGTGAATTCTGTGGTCGAGCTCCCTCCTGTGGTCACAAGTGGTACTTAGGCTGTTTCTGTCTATGGGCTTCCGTTGGTGGATGTGAGTGGTACTGCGGCTCCTGAGTTTCCTTCCTCAGGTGATGAGGTTAAGTCGTTAGGTGCTGCTCTATTTAACTCCACCTAGTGCTTTGATCCTGGCCTCCAGTCAATGTTCTAGTATTTGTCTTGCTTCCTCCTGGATCATTCCTGTGGCCTGTCTTCCTGCATAAGCTAAGTTTTGCTTGTGTTATTTTTGTTTGCTATTTTTTCTGTCCAGCTTGCTTTATTGGTTTTTCTTGCTCGCTGGAAGCTCTGGGACGCAGAGGGAGCACCTCCGTACCGTTAGTCGGTGCGGAGGATCTTTTTGCCCCCTCTGCGTGGTTGTTTGTAGGGTTTTGTGTTGACCGCAAAGCAATCTTTCCTATCCTCGGTCTGTTCAGTAAGTTGGGCCTCACTTTGCTAAATCTATTTCATCTCTGCGTTTGTATTTTCATCTCAACTCACAGTCATTATATGTGGGGGGCTGCCTTTTCCTTTGGGGTATTTCTCTGAGGCAAGGTAGGCTTATTTTTTCTTCTTAGGCCTAGCTAGTTTCTCAGGCTGTGCCGAGTTGCATAGGGAGCGTTAGGCGCAATCCACGGCTGCCTCTAGTGTGGTTGGATGGGATTAGGGATTGCGGTCAGCAGAGTTCCCACATCTCAGAGCTCGTCCTATGTCTTTTGGTTATTGTCAGGTCACTTTGTGTGCTCTGAACTTCAAGGTCCATTGTGGTTCTGAATTACCTATTCACAACAGTTTTGTACATTCTATGTTTTTTTGTCCAGCTTGTCAGTATGGATTTATTCAGTTAAGCTGGAAGCTCTGGGAAGCAGATTTACCCTCCACACCTTTAGTTAGGTGTGGAAATTTTTGTAAACTCTGTGGTGGATTTTTCTAGTTTTTTTAATACTGACCGCACAGTATTCTGTCCTGTACTATCTATCTAGCTAGAAGTGGCCTCCTTTGCTACATCCTGGTTTCATTCTACGTATGTGATTTCCCTCTCCACTCACAGTCAATATTTGTGGGGGGCTGTCTATCCTTTGGGGATTTTCTCTGAGGCAAGATAGCTTTCCTGTTTCTATCTTTAGGGGTAGTTAGTTCTCCGGCTGTGACGAGGTGTCTAGGGAGTGACAGGAACATCCCATGGCTACTTCTAGTGTTGTGTTAAGCTTAGGAAACTGCGGTCAGTACAGGTACCACCTCCTACAAAGCTCGTCCCATGTTGCTCCTAAACCGCCAGATCATAACAGTACGACTGGCCAAAAATGAATTAAATGCATCTCAAAAGAAGGAAAAAAAAGTTCTGAGTCATTTTTTTTTCTGCACTCTGTTTTGTCTTTTTTTCCCTCTTAATTTCTGGGGGGTTCAGGATTTTGGCGCTGACATGGATGTTCAGGGTTTGTTTTTTCGTGTGGATCAACTTGCTGCAAGAGTACAGAGTATCCAAGATTATGTTGTTCAGTCTCCGGCTTTAGAGCCTAGAATTCCTACTCCTGATTTGTTTTTGGGGACAGATCCAAGTTTTTGAACTTTAAAAATAACTGCAAATTGTTTTTTGCTTTGAAACCCCGTTCCTCTGGTGATCCTAATCAGCAGGTTAAAATTGTCATCTCTCTGCTGCGTGGTGATCCTCAGGACTGGGCATTCTCCCTTGAATCAGGGGATCCGGCATTGCTGAATGTAGACGCATTTTTTCAAGCGCTCGGATTATTGTATGACGAACCTAATTCTGTGGATCATGCAGAAAATACCCTGTTGGCCTTGTATCAGGGTCAGGAAGCGGCAGAATTGTACTGCCAGAAATTTAGAAAATGGTCTGTGCTGTGCTAAATGGAATGAGGATGCTCTGGCAGCAATTTTCAGAAAAGGTCTTTCTGAAGCCCTTAAAGATGTTATGGTGGGCTTCCCTACGCCTGCTGGTTTGAGCGAATCTATGTCTCTAGCCATTCAGATTGATCGGCATCTTCGTGAGCGCAAAGCTGTGCACCATATGGCGGTGTCCTCTGAGCGGAGTCCTGAGCCTAAGCAGTGTGATAGGATTTTGACTAGAGCAGAACGGCAGGGATTCAGACGTCAGAATAGGCTGTGGTTTTACTGTGGTGATTCTGCTCATGTTATTTCTGATTGCCCTAAACGTACCAAGAGGGTCGCTATGTCTTTTACCATCAGTACTGTACAGCCTAAATTCCTCTTATCTGTGACCCTGATTTGCTCATTATCGTCCTTTTCTGTCATGGCATTTGTGGATTCAGGCACTGCCCTGAACTTAATAGACTTGGAATTCGCCAGGCGCTGTGGTTTTTCCTTGCAGCCTTTGCAGAGCCCTATTCCTTTGAGGGGCATTGATGCTACACCATTGGCCAAGGATAAACCTCAGTACTGGACGCAGCTGACCATGTACATGGCTCCAGCACATCAGGAAGATTGCCGTTTTCTGGTGTTGCACAACCTGCATGATGTTGTTATACTGGGATTTCCATGGTTACATGAACATAATCCGGTGCTCGATTGGAAAACTATGTCTGTGACTAGTTGGGGTTGTCAAGGAGTACATAGTGACGTTCCTTTGATGTCAATTTCCTCTTCCCCTTCTTCTGAGGTCCCTGAGTATTTGTCGGATTTCCAGGATGTATTTGATGAGCCCAAATCCAGTTCCCTTCCTCCACATAGGGACTGTGATTGTGCTATTAACTTGATTCCTGGTTGTAAGTTCCCTAAGGGCCGACTTTTCAATCTGTCTGTGCCAGAGCATGCCGCCATGCGGAGTTATGTTAAGGAGTCTTTAGAGAAGGGGCATATTCGGCCGTCTTCGTCACCATTGGGAGCGGGATTCTTTTTTGTTGCAAAAAAGGATGGATCCTTGAGACCCTGTATAGATTATCGTCTTCTTAATAAGATCACGGTCAAATTCCAATACCCTTTACCTTTGCTTTCTGATTTGTTTGCTCGGACTAAGGGGGATAGTTGGTTTACTAAGATTGACCTTCGAGGGGCATATAATCTTGTTCGTATTAAACAGGGTGACGAATGGAAAACTGCATTTAATACGCCCGAAGGCCATTTTGAATACCTTGTGATGCCTTTTGGGTTTTCTAATGCTCCTTCTGTATTTCAGTCCTTTATGCATGAGATTTTCCGCAATTATCTCGATAAATTCATGATTGTGTATTTGGATGATATTTTGATTTTTTCTGATGATTGGGAGTCTCATGTGAAGCAGGTCAGGATGGTATTCCAGATCCTTCGTGATAATGCTTTATTTGTGAAGGGGTCTAAGTGCCTATTCGGAGTTCAGAAGATCTCTTTTTTGGGTTTTATTTTTTCTCCCTCGTCTATAGAAATGGATCCTGTTAAGGTCCAAGCCATTCATGACTGGATTCAACCTACATCTGTGAAGAGCCTTCAGAAATGTTTGGGCTTTGCTAATTTTTATCGCCGTTTCATTGCCAACTTCTCCAGTGTGGTTAAGCCCCTTACCGATTTGACGAAGAAAGGCGCTGATGTGACGAATTGGTCCTCTGCGGCTGTTGAGGCCTTTCAGGAGCTTAAACGCCGATTTACTTCTGCCCCTGTGTTGCGTCAGCCGGATGTTTCTCTTCCTTTTCAGGTTGAGGTTGACGCTTCTGAGATTGGGGCAGGGGCTGTTTTGTCTCAGAGGAATTCTGATGGTTCTTTGATGAAACCATGTGCTTTTTTTTCCAGAAAGTTTTCGCCTGCGGAGCGCAATTATGACGTCGGCAATCGGGAGTTGTTGGCTATGAAGTGGGCATTTGAGGAGTGGCGACATTGGCTTGAGGGGGCCAAGCACCGTATTGTGGTCTTGACCGATCATAAGAATCTGATTTACCTCGAGTCTGCCAAACGGCTGAACCCTAGACAGGCTCGATGGTCCCTGTTTTTCTCCCGTTTTGATTTTGTGGTCTCGTATCTTCCGGGATCTAAGAATGTTAAGGCTGATGCCCTCTCTAGGAGTTTTTTGCCTGATTCTCCTGGAGTCCTTGAGCCGGTTGGCATTCTTAAGGAGGGGGTGATTCTTTCTGCCATCTCCCCTGATTTACGGCGGGTGTTTCAGGAATTTCAGGCTGATAAACCTGACCGCTGTCCAGTGGGGAAGCTGTTTGTCCCTGATAGATGGACAAGTAAGGTAATTTCTGAGGTTCATTGTTCAGTGTTGGCTGGTCATCCTGGGATTTTTGGTACCAGAGATTTGGTTGCTATGTCCTTTTGGTGGCCGTCCTTGTCGCGGGATGTGCGTGTTTTTGTGCAGTCCTGTGGGACTTGTGCCCGGGCCAAGCCTTGCTGTTCCCGCGCTTGTGGGTTGCTTTTGCCTTTGCCGGTCCCTGAGAGACCCTGGACGCATATTTCCATGGATTTTATTTCGGATCTTCCTGTTTCCCAGAAGATGTCTGTTATCTGGGTGGTTTGTGACCGGTTCTCTAAAATGGTCCATTTGGTACCTTTGCCTAAATTGCCTTCCTCCTCTGATTTGGTTCCATTGTTTCTTCAGCATGTGGTTCGTTTGCATAGCATTCTGGAAAATATTGTGTCTGACAGAGGTTCCCAGTTTGTTTCTAGGTTTTGGCGGGCCTTTTGTGCTAGGATGGGCATTGATTTGTCTTTTTCTTCGGCGTTTCATCCTCAGACAAATGGCCAGACTGAGCGAACTAATCAGATCTTGGAAACCTATTTGAGATGTTTTGTGTCTGCTGATCAGGATGATTGGGTGGCTTTCTTGCCGTTGGCCGAGTTTGCCCTTAATAATAGGGCTAGTTCGGCTACTTTGGTTTCGCCTTTCTTTTGTAATTTTGGTTTTCATCCTCGTTTTTCTTCAGGGCAGGTTGAGCCTTTTGATTGTCCTGGTGTGGATTCTGTGGTGGACAGGTTACAGCAGATTTGGACTCATGTGGTAGACAATTTGACATTGTCTCAAGAAAAGGCTCAACGTTTTGCTAACCGCCGTCGGTGTGTTGGTCCCCGACTTCGTGTGGGGGATTTAGTTTGGTTATGTTCTCGTCATGTTTCTATGAAGGTTTCTTCCCCTAAGTTCAAGCCTCGGTTTATTGGTCCTTATAAGATTTCTGAGATTATCAATCTAATGTCTTTTCATTTGGCCCTTCCAGCCTATTTTGCCATTCATAATGTTTTCCATAGATCTTTGTTACGGAGATATGTGGTGCCTATTGTTCCCTCGGTTGATCCTCCTGCCCCGGTGTTGGTTGAGGGGGAGTTGGAATATGAGGTTGAGAAAATTTTGGATTCTCGTTTTTCGAGGCGGAGGCTTCAGTATCTTGTCAAGTGGAAGGGTTATGGCCAGGAGGATAATTCTTGGGTTGTTGCCTCCGATGTTCATGCCGCCGATTTGGTTCGTGCTTTTCACTTGGCTCGTCCTGATCGGCCTGGGGGCTCTGGTGAGGGTTCAGTGACCCCTCCTCAAGGGGGGAGTACTGTTGTGAATTCCGCTCTTGGGCTCCCTCCGGTGGTTGTACGTGGCACTTTTGTGAGTTCTGTTCTTGGGCTCCCTCCGGTGGTTTTTAGTGGAACAGCTGCTCCTTGGATTTAGCAGTCAGCAGCTGCTTCCACTGATCGTCTGTTCTGGCTCTGCTATTTAGCCTGGCTCTATCCTTCAGCCAGTGCCAGTTGTCAAAGGTTCCTGGTTGGATTCACATCTCTTCTTGGATTTCCCTGATATCCTGACCAGTTCAGCAAAGTTAAAGGGAACCTGTCACCTGAATTTGGCGGGACTGGTTTTGGGTCATATGGGCGGAGTTTTGGGGTGTTTGATTCACCCTTTCCTTACCCGCTGGCTGCATGCTGGCTGCAATATTGGATTGAAGTTCATTCTCTGTCCTCTGTAGTACATGCCTGCACAAGGCAAGATTGCTTTGCGCAGGCGTGTACTATGGAGGACAAAGAATGAACTTCAATCCAATATTGCAGCCAGCATGCAGCCAGCGGGTAAGGAAAGGGTGAATCAAACACCCCAAAACTCCGCCCATATGACCCAAAACCAGTCCCGCCAAATTCAGGTGACAGAGTCCCTTTAAGTCCTTGTTTTGCTCTCTTCAGTCCACATGTGGTGGACTTGATTGTTTTGTACATTCTATGTTTTTTTTGTCCAGCTTGTCAGTATGGATTTATTCAGTTAAGCTGGAAGCTCTGGGAAGCAGATTTTACCCTCCACACCTTTCGTTAGGTGTGGAGATTTTTGTAAACTCTGTGGTGGATTTTTTCTAGTTTTTTTAATACTGACCGGCCGCACAGTATTCTGTCCTGTACTATCTATCTAGCTAGAAGTGGCCTCCTTTGCTACATCCTGGTTTCATTCTACGTATGTCATTTCCCTCTCCACTCACAGTCAATATTTGTGGGGGACTGTCCATCCTTTGGGGATTTTCTCTGAGGCAAGATAGCTTTCCTGTTTCTATCTTTAGGGGTAGTTAGTTCTCCGGCTGTGACGAGGTGTCTAGGGAGTGACAGGAACATCCCATGGCTACTTCTAGTGTTGTGTTAAGCTTAGGAAACTGCGGTCAGTACAGGTACCACCTCCTACAGAGCTCGTCCCATGTTGCTCCTAAACCGCCAGATCATAACATGCTACACCATGTATATTTCTCTCCCCATCACACTCCATGTGTCTCACCCCTGCTATTCCATGTGTATCTCTCTCCCCATCACGCTCCATGTGTCTCACCCCTGCTATTCCATGTGTATCTCTCTCCCCATCACGCTACGTGTCTCACCCCTGCTATTCTATGTGTATCTCTCTCCCCATCACACTCCATGTTTCTCACCCCTGCTGTTCCCTGTGCATCTCTCTCCCCATCACACTCCATGTGTCTCACCCCTGCTACTCCATATGTATCTCTCCCCATCACGCTCCATGTGTCTCACTCATCATTCTACATGTCTCCGTCCGATCAGTCTCTCTCGGCCATACCAATGTATCTCTCCCCTCCCTCCACAATGCCTGGCCATTCACTGCAGACCTGGATCTACTTATCTTACTGATGGATGAGTCACAGACAGCTCTGCTCAGATAATGCTGCTCCATACACACCACATGTCTTCACTCTTCCTCAGGTCCATGATGCTGCTGAGCCCACTGTGTTCTGCTCCTCTGTAAACAAGCTGTGCCTCTGATGCAGTAACTGCTGGTGATAGTAGGTCACAGGGCAGTCACACACAAAATGGCTCTGCCCTGTGATGCTGCTCTTCATTCTGCTCCAGGGATATTAGACCACCCAAAAGGGGAGGGAAATGGTGATGTCAGCAGTTACTGCCCCAATTTTCCAGCTAATAGTAAAGCTGGTAAGTCTTACTAGAGCTGCTTGAGGTCTAAAACGGAAAATGCTCCCCCTAGTGGTAAATATATATATTTGTAAGAAAATATATATTTTTCATATAGAAATGTTTGCAAACAGTGCAAACATTGCATTAATACATTTTATTTACTATTTTAAGCTTAATTTCACACAAAAACAAACTACAAGAAAACTGGTGGCAATTTCCCTTTAAAGGGGCCTTGGAGTCGGCAGGGGGATGTTTAAGACCAGCCATAGCAGCGGTTTGCACGTCACGATCCTTAATGATTTGGGTTGATAACTTAAACAGCTAAGGGATGGGGTGCCTAGAAATAAAGTATTAGAATCTATCCCTATAATTAGAGGAGCAGCGGCGTTTTTGGCAGATTCATCGGCCGACTCGATTAAACTAGCGTCTAAATCTGCAGCTCTTTCGAATGCAGCGCGTAGAACATTATGGCTAAAGAGCTGGCCAGGTGATTTACAAACTAAGCAAAAACTTTGTTCAATCCCATGTGAGGGCAAGTTTCTTTTTGGAGAGACTCTGGACGATATCCTGCATAAAGCAGGTGACAAAAAGAAAGGGTTCCCCAACCTAGCCCCAATGTTCACTAAACGGCCCTTTCGGAATAGGACGTTTTTTAGGAAAAGACCACAAAGGAGCAAAACAGATGGGATGATGGGAAAAGAAGAGACAGGAGGTTCCATTTCGGTAATTCCTCATAGATAGAAACCCCCCAAGTGCCGTCTCCCCCAGGGTGGGAGGGAGATTGTCTCAAATCCTCCCGGCCTGGGAGAAAATTTCAACCAGCCCTTGGATACTAAATCTAATAAGAGTAGGGCTTTAAATTGACTCCTTCCCCCCCCCCCCCCCCCCCCCGAAACTGTGTGGTAACATTGCTGAGGTCCTCTCCTCAACAACAAGAAGCTCTAGAACCAGAAATCTTAAAACTGATAGACAAAGCTGCTATCCAGGAAGTCTCCCCCTCTGGAGAGAGGAAAGGGATTTTACTCCCCATTATTCCTGGTTCCCAAGCCGGACAGGACCTTCCAGACTATAGTAAAGTTACGGAACTAAAATACTTATGTAAGGAACCAGAGATTCAAAATGGAGTCAATAAAGTCAACAATAAAAAACTTGTTTCCAAACTGTTTTATGATAGTACTGGATCTCGGCTATGCGTATTATCAAGTCCCCATCCACAAGAACTCTCAAAAATTCCTCAGACTGGTAGTAGTCATGAAAGGACAGATAAGGGAATACCAATACAGAGCTCTTCCCTTTGGCATATCAATTGCACCCCGCATTTTCACCAAACTGATTGCAGAGATGATGGCACATCTGAGAGAGAAAGATATCTTGATTGTCACATATTTGGATGACTTTTTGATTGTGAGCAACTCGGACCAACTCTGCCGTCAGCAGTGCGTCAGGATGATAGATACTCTAAAAAAATTAGGCTGGCTGGTGAACCTTCAAAAGTCAAAACTAGAACCAGCCAGGGTTCAGGATTTTTGGGTCTCACCTTGGACTCTATTTCTCAAGAATGTCGCCTCTCAGTCCAGAAAAGACAAAAGATAATAAATCTAGTGTCAGAAGCTCGCTCAAACCCTTCCATGTCTCTGAGAAAGGCGATGTCACTACTGGGATCCCTCTCTGCTTGCCTTCCAGCAGTTCAGTGGGCACAACTCCACACGAGACCTCTCCAGTGGGACATCCTAAGAAACCAGATTATGCTAAGGGGACGTTTAGAAGGTCACATGACTCTAAGTTTAGTTACTATTCATTCCCTAGCTTGGTGGATGAATCCCAGCAACCTATCAAAAGGGATTCCCTGGGTGATAGAGGTGTCTCAGATAGTTACCACAGACGCAAGTCCCACAGGGTGGGGGGCTCATCTGGACAACAGAGTCACTCAGGGGGTATGGACAAGTCAGGAACTTGGGGCATCCTCAACCAAAAAGTACTGAGGGCAGTTTTTTCTAGAAAAATTACAAGGGCATCATGTCCGAGTATTTTCGGACAACAGAGTAATGGTAGCCTACTTAAACCACCACGGGGGACCAGGTCTCAGACATTAATGAAAACCACCTCCGAAATTTTCAGCCTGGTACAGAACAACTTTATATCCCTATCAGCCCTACATATAAAAGGTGTAGAGCAGGAGTCCCCAACTCCAGTCCTCAAGGCCCACCAACAGGTCATGTTTTCAGGATTTCCTTAGTCTTGCCCAGGTAATAATTGCATCACCTGTGCAATGCAAAGGAAATCCTGAAAACATGACCTGTTGGTGGGCCTTGAGGACTGGAGTTGGGGACCTCTGGTGTAGAGAACCAGAAAGCGGACTTCCTGAGTCGTGTCCAACTAAAGCAAGGAGAATGGTCTCTAAATCAGGACATCTTCAACAAAATTACAGATCTGTGGGGAATCCCTGTAATAGACCTCTTCGCAAACATGCACAACGGAAAGGTGAAAACCTTTTGTTCCCTAGACCCTAGGGGGAACCCTCAGGCTGTAGATGCATTCACGATTCCTTGGACACAGACTCTTGTGCATGCATTTCCTCCTACTATCCTCATTCCAGCAGTTCTGCGATAAATCAGGCAGGACAGGTCCAGACTAATCCTAATAGCCCCCTTTTGGCCCAAAAGGGCCTGGTTCTCCTGGCTGAGGATGCTATCGGTCACAGATCCCTGGGTTCTTCTGGATCTTCCGGGCCTCCTGTCTCAGGGACCGGTGTTCCACCCTCAGTCAGAGAATCTCCACCTGACAGCATGGAATTTGAGAGGTCACTATTGAAGGAAAGAGGTTTTTCTGACAAATTAATTTCTACACTAATGAAAAGTAGAAAACCTGTGACCACAAAAATCTATGGCAAAACATGGAAAAAAATGTTGTCCTCCGGGGTAAGGTTGCAAGATGGGGCCCCAGTTGCTGAAATATTAGAATTTCTACAAAAGGGGTTAGACGTAGGCCTTTCAGTAAGTACTTTAAAAGTACAGATAGCAGTCCTAGGAGCATTGTACTGTGAAAACATAGCGGCCAACCCTTGGGTAATACGGTTTGTCAGAGCAGCCGCAAGGTCTAAACCTGTAACTATACATGGATTACCAGCCTGGGATTTGAACCTAGTCTTGTCAGCTTTAACAGAATCCCCGTTTGAGCCTATAGAATCAATACCCCTTAAAATTCTATCACTTAAAACCGCCCTCCTGGTAGCCCTAACATCGGCCCACAGATTAAGTGATCTCCAAGCTTTGTCTGCAAACCCTCCATTTACACAAATCCTGGATGATAAAGTGATACTAAAAACAGACCCTGCCTATCTACCAAAAGTAGCGTCCACATTCCATAGGTCTCAGGAAATAATCCTTCCTTCCTTCTGTCCAGACCCTAGAAATAAGAGAGAAGAAAAGTTCCACACATTAGATGTGAGAAGGTGTCTAGTTCAGTATCTAAAATCCACTCAGCAGCATAGGAAGGAAGGGTCTTTTTATCTGCTTCCAGGGACCCAGGAGAGGACTCAGAGCCTCTAAAGGCACTATAGCACATTGGATAACAGATGCGATAGCCTTGGCGTACTTGTCCACCGGGAACGCAGTTCCAGAGGCTCTGAAGGCCCACTCTACAAGGGCTATGGCGACCTCCTGGGCCAAAAGGTCGGAGGTACCATTAGATCAAATCTGTAAGGCGGCCACCTGGTCATCACCTTCAACCTTTTTTAGACACTACCGCTTAGACCTAGCCTCTTCATCTGACTTAACCTTCGGAAGAAGGGTTCTGCAGGCTGTGGTCCCTCCCTAAGGCTAGGGTCACATTGCGTTAGTGCAATCCGTTTAGCGCTAGCGGATTGCGCTAACGCAATGTTTTCTATGGGGCTGCGGTCGGGGTCGCGGTAACGTCCCCGCTCTCGCAGATCCCTGATCTGCGAGAGCGGGGAACGGACCGCGGGCGCACCTCGGACGCTGCAAGCAGCGTCCGCGACGCGCCAGGAATCACCGGCGCGTCGCTAGCGCGTGCCGAACATGGCACGCGCTAGTGAAGCGCGTTCCCATTGCCTTCAATGGGCGCGTTAACGGACGCGTTGCACGGCGTTAATTTCGCCGTGCAACGCTGTCCGTTAAACGCGGTCCCATAACGCAATGGGAACCCAGCCTAAGCAACAATCTCTGCAATTCTCTCTGGTGGTGCTGTCATGGGGGACTGAGAAAAGCGTAGTTACTCACCGATAACGGTGTTTCTCAGAACCCATGACAGCACCTGCTTATTCCCCCCCCCCCCATCACATTCTTTTGTATGAAATGTGTTTGTTTCTATATAGACACGGTGCTCACTTGTTAAGCAATATGATAAAGTTGTATATTTTTTGTTGTGACTAATCTGGAGGACCTCCGATGCTCTGTAAACTAAACTGATGCAGGGGAGAGGTACAGCCCTTTTATCCTGTAGGTTTCCTGTCCCTGAAGGGCGGATCCCCTCTCTCTGGTGGTGCTGTCATGGGCTCTGAGAAACACCATTATCGGTGAGTAACTACACTTTTTTTGGCTATTAAAGCACAGATCGTTGGCCGTTCTTGCTTTCCTTAGTATAATGTCTCTGTCTCTATAATTAAGGATCTTAGCAAGGATAGAATGGGGGGGATCCCGGCGGGATGGGTCCCATGGGGACGCGGTGCGCTCTCTCCATCGCATAAAGTTTGGTCAAGTTATCGGCCCCAATTTTAGTGCGGAGACAGTCCTCTATAAACGCTGTAGGATCGGTCCCTTCCACCTTCTCGGGTATGCCCACTAATCTCACATTATTCCGCCTTGAGCGGTTTCCAAAGTCATCATTTTTATCAGCCAGGGCAGCACATCTCTGCAAACATTGAGTGTGAGACTTTTGCATTTTAGAAAGTTGGTCTTCCAACACACTCACTCTCCTCCATTGCCCCCACCCTGGCATCAACTTTATTTATGGCTGCCTTCATACTGGACATTTCTTCTTTAACCCCATCAACTCTCTTTGTAAGGGTTGTTAGTGCAGTCTTACAAAATCTAGCCAAGTCATATACATCCTTCAATGAGGGCTCCCCTATAACAGGCTCCTCTGCATCTTCCTGCTCCACACTCTACTTTTCCCACAGTTTATCCTCACCTATTAACCCCTCCTGTACCGAATCAGCCTCTGAGTTTTCTTCTTTCTACTTCTCCCTGGTCTCCCCCTCTCCCCCTTCAGCCATCACCTTTGCTGCTCCTTCCAGCCTCGCAAACTTCTCCAATTTGGCTGCTATCTCCAGCCTCCTTGCATATAAGGCATTTGCTGGGTCTGCCTTCTCTGTTGCCTCCATGCTCTCGGCGCATCTTCAGCCCGGCTCCCAGCTCTTGCCCTCGCATCCTGCTGCCGTCTCCTCACCATGATCGTGGGTCACCACAGCTCCACGTGTCAAGGTCTGCCTCTGCTCAACCTCCATCACCACAGCTAGTTACCAGAACTCCGGAGGGACTTTGAAAAGGATAAACTAAGTAATGCAGCGGAGGGGTCACAGGAGCCGTCCGCTCACATCGATTGCTAGGCCACGCCCCCCAGATGAAGTACTTAAATTACTTCCTAATGGCAAATCTCCGGGACCAGATGGGCTAATGGATTTATATTTTAAAACATTTAACCCCTTCATGACCCAGCCTATTTTGACCTTAAAGACCTTGCCGTTTTTTGCAATTCTGACCAGTGTCCCTTTATGAGGTAATAACTCGGGAACGCTTCAACGGATCCTAGCGGTTCTGAGATTGTTTTTTCGTGACATATTGGGCTTCATGTTAGTGGTAAATTTAGGTCAATAAATTCTGTGTTTATTTGTGATAAAAACGGAAATTTGGCGAAAATTTTGAAAATTTCGCAATTTTCACATTTTGAATTTTTATTCTGTTAAACCAGAGAGTTATGTGACACAAAATAGTTAATAAATAACATTTCCCACACGTCTACTTTACATCAGCACAATTTTGGAAACAAATTTTTTTTTTTTCTAGGAAGTTATAAGGGTTAAAATTTGACCAGCGATTTCTCATTTTTACAACGAAATTTACAAAACCATTTTTTTTAGGGACCACCTCACATTGGAAGTCAGTTTGAGGGGTCTATATGGCTGGAAATACCCAAAAGTGACACCATTCTAAAAACTGCACCCCTCAAGGTGCACAAAACCACATTCCAGAAGTTTATTAACCCTTCAGGTGCTTCACAGCAGCAGAAGCAACATGAAAGGAAAAAATGAACATTTAACTTTTTAGTCACAAAAATGATCTTTCAGCAACAATTTTTTTATTTTCCGAATGGTAAAAAGAGAAACTGAACCACGAAAGTTGTTGTCCAATTTGTCCTGAGTACGCTGATACCTCATATGTGGGGGTAAACCACTGTTTGAGCGCACGGCAGTGTTGTGAATTCTGTGGCTGAATTCACTCCTGTGGTCACAAGTGGTACTGCAGCTTCTGATCTTCCTCCCTCAGGTGTTCTGGTGAGCTCGTTGGCTGCTTTGTTATTTAACTCCGCCTGATTCTGTCTTCCTTGCTCCTAGTCAATGTTCCAGTGTTGGATCTGAGCTTCTGGATCTTTCCTGTGGCCTGCTGCTCTGCTTAGATAAGTGCTGCTTTGTTTTTGTTGCTACTTTTTCTGTCCAGCTTGTCCATTCGTTTTGCTGGTAGCTCTGAGACGCAAAGGGTG
Organism: Ranitomeya imitator; assembly: GCF_032444005.1. Taxonomy (NCBI): domain Eukaryota; kingdom Metazoa; phylum Chordata; class Amphibia; order Anura; family Dendrobatidae; genus Ranitomeya; species Ranitomeya imitator. Next base: position 287,754,865 of record NC_091283.1, on the reverse strand, counting down.
TACCGCCGTGCCGTTAGTTCGGCACGGTGGGTCTTTTTGCCCCCTTTGCGTGGTTTTTTGCTTTAGGGTTTTTTGTGGACTGCAAAGTTCTCTTTGCTATCCTCGCTCTATCTAGAATATCGGGCCTCACTTTGCTGAATCTATTTCATCCCTACGTTTGTCTTTTCGTCTTGCTAACAGTCATTATATGTGGGGGGCTGCCTTTTCCTTTGGGGTATTTCTCTGAGGCAAGCCAGGCTTAATTTTCTATCTTCAGGCTAGTCAGTTTCTCAGGTTGTGCCGAGTTGCCTAGGTAGTGTCAGGCGCAATCCACAGCCACTTTTAGTTGTGTTTAGGATAGGTTCAGGTTTGCAGTCTACAGAGATTCCACGTCTCAGAGCTCGTTCTATTGTTTTTGGGTTATTGTCAGATCACTGTATGTGCTCTGATTGCTGGCACACTGTGTCACTGGATTGCCTGCATAACACGGCAGGGCTTGGAAGGGAAGGAGCGCCATTTGACTTTTTGAATGAAAAATTGGCTCCACTCTTTAGCGGACACCATGTCACGTTTGAAGAGCCCCCGTGTGCCTAAAAATTGGAGCTCCCCCACAAGTGACCCCATTTTGGAAACTAGACGCCCCAAGGAACTTATCTAGATGCATAGTGAGCACTTTAAACCCCCAGGTGCTTCACAAATTGATCCATAAAAATGAAAAAGTACTTTTTTTTTAACAAAAAAATTATTTTAGCCTCAATTTTTTCATTTTCACATGGACAACAGGATAAAATGGATTCTAAAATTTGTTTGGCAATTTCTCCTGAGTACACCGATACCTCACATGTGGGGGTAAACCAATCTTTGGGCACATGGTAAGGCTCGGAAGGGAAGGAGCGCCATTTGACTTTTTGAATGAAAAATTATCTCCATCGTTAGCGGACACCATGTCGCGTTTGGAGAGACCCTGTGTGCTTAAACATTGGAGCTCCCCCACAAGTGACCCCATTTTGGAAACTGGACCCCCCAAGGAACTTATATAGATGCCTAGTGAGCACTTTAAACCCTCAGGTGCTTCACAAATTGATCCGTAAAAATGAAAAAGTACTTTTTTTTCACAAAAAATTTCTTTTCGCCTCAATTTTTTCATTTTCACATAGGCAATAGGATAAAATGGATCCTAAAATTTGTTGAGCAATTTCTCCCGAGTACGCCAATACCTCATATGTGGGGGTAAACCACTGTTTGGGCACAACGCAGGGCTCGGAAGGGAAGGCGCGCCTTTTGAGTTTTTGAATGGAAAATTAGCTCCAATTGTTAGCGGACACCATGTCGCATTTGGAGCGCCCCTGTGTGCCTATGCAATGGAGCTCCCCCACAAGTGACCCCATTTTGGAAACTAGACCCCCCAAGGAACTTATCTAGATGCATACTGAGCACTTTAAACCCCCAGGTGCTTCACAGAAGTTTATAATGCAGAGCCATGAAAATAAAAAATAATTTTTCTTTTCTCAAAAATGTTTTTTTAGCCTGGAATTTCCTATTTTGCCAATGGTAATAGGAGAAATTGGACCACAAATGTTGTTGTCCAGTTTGTCCTGAGTACGCAGATACCCCATATGTGGGGGTAAACAACTGTTTGGGCGCACGGCAGGGCTCAGAAGGGAAGGCACGCCATTTGGCTTTTTAAATGGAAAATTAGCTCCAATCATTAGTGGACACCATGTTGCGTTTGGAGAGCCCCTGTGTGCCTAAACATTGGAGATCCCCCACAAATGACCCCATTTTGGAAAGTAGACCCCCAAAGGAACTAATCTAGATGTGTTGTGAGCACTTTGAACCCTCAAGTGCTTCACAGAAGTTTATAACGCAGAGCCATGAAAATAAAATAAAAATTTTTTTTTCTCAAAAATGATTTTTTAGCCCGCAGTTTTTTATTTTCCCAAGGGTAACAGGAGAAATTTGACCCCAAAAGTTGTTGTCCAGTTTCACCTGAGTACGCTGATACCCATATGTGGGGGTAAACCACTGTTTGGGCACATGCCAGGGCTCGGAAGTGAAGTAGTGACGTTTTGAAATGCAGACTTTGATGGAATGCTCTGCGGGCGTCACGTTGCGTTTGCAGAGCCCCTGATGTGGCTAAACAGTAGAAACCCCCCACAAGTGACCCCATTTTGGAAACTAGACCCCGAAAGGAACTTATCTAGATGTGAGGTGAGCACTTTGAACCCCCAAGTGCTTCACAGAAGTTCATAACACAGAGCAGTGAAAATAATAAATACGTTTTCTTTCCTCAAAAATAATTTTTTAGCCCAGAATTTTTTATTTTCCCAAGGGTTACAGGAGAAATTGGACCCCAAAAGTTGTTGTCCAGTTTCTCCTGAGTACGCCGATACCCCATGTGTGGGGGTAAACCACTGTTTGGGCGCACGTCGGGGCTCAGAAGGGAAGTAGTGACTTTTGAAATGCAGACTTTGATGGAATGCTCTGCGGACGTCACGTTGCGTTTGCAGAGCCCCTGGTGTGTCTAAACAGTAGAAACCCCCCACAAGTGACCCCATTTTGGAAACTAGACCCCCCAAGGAACTTATCTAGATATGTGCTGAGCACTTCGAACCCCCAAGTGCTTCACAGACGTTTACAACGCAGAGCCGTGAAAATAAAAAATCATTTTTCCTCAAAAATGATGTTTTTACCCCTCGCCACGACAGCACCCTACAGGAGAGAGGGATCCGCCCCACAGGAACAGGAAACCTACAGAAAGATAAAAGGGGGCGGTCCGCCTTTCCTCCTCAGTTTAGGTTTCCTGTTCCTGCGGGAACGACAGGACGCTAAAAAGCTACAGACATACCTAGGCATGTACGCCGCCTGTGCAGTGTCTTCGGAACGGCAGGGGCTGCAGCCTGGAAGCAGCGTCGGGGGAGTTCCGCTAGACGGCTCCCTCCTCGTCTGGGAGGCATACAGATGGCCGGGTCCGGAGAAAGCCGCCCGGCATCTGCATTATGCGGCGGCTCCAGCGTGATCCTCGCCCGGCGGAAGGGTGAGTGGCAGGAGTTCCCTGCATGGCGGTCCGGAGAAGGCCGCACCGCGAGCGCTGTCCGCTATTAGTAAGTTCACCCCGGAAGTAGATGCTAAACTTCCGGGGTAAGCAGGCCGAGATCAGCGGTGGGGGTGGCGCGAGTTCGCGCATGCGCAGTACCGCTACAAAAAAAAAAAATGGCGCTCTATTTAAACTGGCTAACCACTGTTACCTGCGATGCAAGATGTCATCTTCAGGTGCCATGGATCTTGCAGCAGGAGAACCAGTTCCTACCAAGGACCGCTCCAGCAGAGGATCATCAGATGCCGGTCGAAAGAGCGACACTGTGGATAAATCCAAAGGATCTCGGCCGTCTGATCCGGTAATAAAAAGCTTCACTGGGTGAGTTTATAAACTCTGCCTATTAAGCTGACGCCGTCTCCCTCCTTTCTCTCTCTTTCTCCTTCTCTCGCTATGTCTTAATTTTGACCAGGCCAAAAAACGGCAAAAAACTAAACATAAGGAATGCGCCTTATGCAGCCAGCCCCTACCAGACTCATACCCCAAAAAACTCTGCAAAGATTGTATAGCAGAAACCACACAAGGAGCAGCGGTGTCCATTACGGACTTACGCGCCATTATAAGGGAAGAGTTAAAAACTATGTCACAGGATAAATCACAAAAAAGTAAATCCAAAAGGCCAACGCCCTCATGAGACTCTGATAGTGAACAAGCTGTACTCTCAGATATCTCTATAGCCTCTTCATCATCATCATCATCATCAGCTTCGGAAATTGAGGGACGTTCATGTTTCCCCTTAGAAAGTGTGGATAATCTAGTGAAATCAATAAGAGACACTATGGGGTGTGAGGAGACAAAGGGCGCACAAACCTCGCAGGATATAATGTTTGCGGGTTTGGCGGAGAGAAAAAGGAAATGCTTTCCAGTTATTTCAGCAGTAAAAGCATTAATAAAAAGAGAGTGGGAGAAACAAGATCAGAGAAGTTTTTTGCCCTCTGCGTCAAAACGGAAATACCCGTTTAGTGACGATGAGTTACTTACGTGGACTAAAATCCCTAAGGTTGACGCAGCTGTTGCCTCTACCTCTAAGCCATCCACATTGCCTGTTGAAGACGCGGGATTACTCTCAGACCCTCTAGATCGCAAAGCCGAGTCGTCCCTTAAAAGATCCTGGGAGGCAACTACAGGCATATTTAAGCCAGCAATAGCGAGCACTTGTACCGCCAGGTCAATGCTCATCTGGATTGACCAGCTAGACCAAAGCATTGAGAATAAAATGTCACGGGAAAAATTACGAGCAGCTATTCCCTTAATACGGTGTGCAGCAGCCTTTATGGCGGACGCGTCTGCAGATTCTCTCCGCCTAGCGGCTAGATCCGCAGGTCTGGTAAACAATGCAAGAAGGGCATTATGGATGAAGAGCTGGAAAGGGGACGCACAATCAAAATCTAAGATATGCGCAATCCCATGTGAGAGCGAGTTCCTCTTTGGCAAAACCTTAGACGACATACTCAAAAAGGCAAAAGACAGGAAAAAGGCTTTTCCTGATACATCTATTCCCTTTTATAGGAAAGCCTTTAAGAGATGGCCATTCGGCAAGAGAAGGCAGACGGACAGGTCGACAACATGGTTCCCTAAAGAAGATAAACAAAGAGGTACCATGTTCAGAAGACCCAACCCCCCAAAAGACAGCAAATACTAAGGATATAACCATTCCAGTAGGGGGCAGATTAAAATTTTTCACTCCCCAGTGGGAAAATATTACAACTAGTTCGTGGATTTTAAATATAATCAGAGATGGAATAAAATTGCAATTATCTCGCTTTCCCCACGAATCATATATTATAACATCTCTCAGCTCGCCTATACAACAAGAGGCCCTGGGGAGTGAAATCCAAACCCTATTATCAAAACGGGTTTTAGTCCAAGTTCCGGAAGGACAAGAGACTAGAGGATTCTATTCTCCTCTATTCTTAATTTCCAAACCCGATGGTTCATTCAGAACAATCCTAAACCTCAAATAGCTTAATTCATTTATTAAAAATGATACATTTAAAATGGAGTCTATAAAATCCACCATAAAGCTACTCTTTCCAAACTGTATGATGGGGGGCATTGATCTAAAAGATGCTTACTACCATCTCCCTATCCATGACAGATACCAGAAGTTCTTCAGGGTAGCGGTGGCAATCAAAGGCAAGATTTGTCATTTCCAGTATGCAGCCATGCCTTTCGGCCTTTCTACAGCGCCAAGGATTTTCACCAAAGTGATTCTAGAGGTGATGGCTTATCTTCGTCAAAAAGAGACATTAATTGTGCCCTACCTGGATGACTTTTTAGTCATCGGAAACTCATTTTCTCAATGTGCTGACCGTTTAGCTCATGCAGTTTCATCTCTACAGGATCTAGGTTGGATAATCAATATCGACAAATCCAGACTGACTCCACTATCACTTCAAGCGTTTCTGGGGTTCCATCTAGACTCCATAACTCAAAAATGTCTGCTCCCTCAGGTAAAAATCTCACTCATCAGACATAAAGTCACAACAGCAATAAATAATCCACAAATGACCCTAAGAAAAGCCATGTCATTACTGGGATCTCTTATTTCCTGTATACCTGCAGTCCAGTGGGCACAATACCATACCCGGACACTGCAGCACCAAATCCTCCAAGATGAAAGACGGCTACTTAGCTTAAATGCAAGGATAACGTTGTCCCAGGAAGTTTTATCTTCTTTAACGTGGTGGCTGGATTCTAACCATTTGATGAGTGGTGTTCCATGGGTAATAACACCATCTCATATTATAACCACTGACGCCAGTCCTCATGGATGGGGCGCTCATATGGGGAATGATTTTTGCCAAGGGTTATGGGACACTGAAGAATGCCACAACTCATCTAATCTGAAAGAACTAAATGCAGTAAGATACGCCTTATGTCATTTTCTCCCACAGCTCCGGGGAAAAGACGTTCGAATCCTTTCAGACAACACCACCACAGTGGCTTATATAAACAGACAAGGAGGTACTCAATCAGAGACTCTGATGTCTTCCGCTGGGAAAATTCTGGATTTGGCAGAAAAACATCTATTATCCCTCACTGCAGTTCACATAAGGGGGAAAAACAACCAGCAGGCAGACTTCTTAAGTCGACATACCCTAAGGCAGGGAGAGTGGTGCCTAAGCCATCATATCTTCAAACGGATAGTATCCCTATGGGGTTGTCCGCAAATAGATCTTTTCGCCACGAGACAAAACAGGCAAGTCCAGAAATTTGCATCCCTATCGTTAGCAGATCATCCGGACGTTCTAGACGCTTTCCAAATCCCTTGGCAATACAGTCTAGCGTACGCCTTCCCTCCGATAATATTGTTACCACAGGTCATTTGGAAGATCAGGGAGGATGGAGCGAGAGTTGTACTAATAGCACCATTCTGGCCCAAAAGGCCATGGTTCTCATGCCTACAAGCCATGTCGGTTTCGGACCCTTGGGTCCTCCCCTCGACACCCAATCTTCTCTTCCAGGGTCCGTTTCTCCACCCCCAGGTGGACAATCTCCATCTGACGGCCTGGAATTTGAGAGGCAGATGCTAAAATTTAGGGGGTTTTCCGAGGGACTAATTGACACACTCCTCCAAAGTAGAAAACGCTCTACTACGAAAATTTATACAAAAATCTGGAAAAAATTCCTACAGTTCCATAAATCTCCCAACACATCAGAAATTCCGATACAGTCTATCCTGGAATTCCTTCAAAAAGGGAGGGAACTAGGTTTAGCTGTAAATACGTTAAAAGTTCACGTATCAGCACTAGGAGCCCTCTATGGCCATAACATTGCAGGAAATAGATGGGTATCCCGATTTATCACGGCTTGTGAAAGGATAAATCCTGTTAATATACCTAGAATTCCACCTTGGGATCTAAATCTAGTTCTACAAGCCCTAACAGACTCTCCATTTGAACCAATAGATTCAGTATCCATTAAATATTTATCACTTAAAACTGTCCTTTTGGTAGCACTGACTTCAGCTAGGAGAATCAGTGACATCCAAGCTCTTTCGATAGATCCACCTTTCCTGCTAGCTTTTCAGGATTTAAGTTGATTCTTAAATTAGACCCTTCCTATCTTCCCAAGGTAGCGAAGAAATTCCATAGGTCACAAGAAATAGTCCTACCCACCTTTTTCAGTAACCCTTCCACTCCTGAGGAATGTAAATATCACACTCTAGATCAGTGGTTCTCAACCTTTCTAATGCCGTGACCCCGCAATACAGTTCCTCATGTTGCGGTGACCCCCAACCCCTGGGTGCAGCATGCATACCTCTAAACTTTTGAGGAAGGGAAAGAGGGACAATGTCAGCGGCGCGCTATGCGCGCCGCGGCAAATTTTAGGCCACACCTCTGACCACACCCATTTCACAACTAGCCACGCCCCAACCACACCCATTTAGCACTTCTGATCACAATGTTTCGTAAACAATAATTATAAACAAAAAAATATGGCCACACACGACACTCCATACTGTACAATGGCCACACACGACGCTCCATACTGTACAATGGCCCCACACGACGCTCCATAGTGTACAATGGCCACACACGACGCTCCATACTGTACAATGGCCACACACGACGCTCCATACTGTACAATGGCCCCACACGACGCTCCATAGTGTACAATGGCCACACACGACGCTCCATACTGTACAATGGCCACACACGACGCTCCATACTGTACAATGGCCCCACACGACGCTCCATAGTGTACAATGGCCACACACGACGCTCCATACTGTACAATGGCCACACACGACGCTCCATACTGTACAATGGCCCCACACGACGCTCCATAGTGTACAATGGCCACACACGACGCTCCATACTGTACAATGGCCACACACGACGCTCCATACTGTACAATGGCCACACACGACGCTCCATAGTGTACAATGGCCACACACGACGCTCCATACTGTACAATGGCCACACACGACGCTCCATACTGTACAATGGCCCCACACGACGCTCCATAGTGTACAATGGCCACACACGACGCTCCATACTGTACAATGGCCACACACGACGCTCCATACTGTACAATGGCCACACACGACGCTCCATAGTGTACAATGGCCACACACGACGCTCCATAGTGTACAATGGCCACACACGACGCTCCATACTGTACAATGGCCACACACGACGCTCCATACTGTACAATGGCCCCACACGACGCTCCATAGTGTACAATGGCCACACACGACGCTCCATACTGTACAATGGCCACACACGACGCTCCATACTGTACAATGGCCACACACGACGCTCCATACTGTACAATGGCCCCACACGACGCTCCATAGTGTACAATGGCCACACACGACGCTCCATACTGTACAATGGCCACACACGACGCTCCATACTGTACAATGGCCCCACACGACGCTCCATAGTGTACAATGGCCACACACGACGCTCCATACTGTACAATGGCCACACACGACGCTCCATACTGTACAATGGCCCCACACGACGCTCCATAGTGTACAATGGCCACACACGACGCTCCATAGTGTACAATGGCCACACACGACGCTCCATAGTGTACAATGGCCACACACGACGCTCCATAGTGTACAATGGCCACACACGACGCTCCATAGTGTACAATGGCCACACACGATGCTCCATACTGTACAATGGCCATTGGCCACATTATGCTCCATACTGTATAATGGCCCCACATGATGCTGCGTACAGCATACTTGCCCCACGTGATGGTCCATACAGTATTATGGCGCCACATTATGCTTTGTACAGTATAATGGCCCCACACGATGCTGGGTACAGTATAATGGCCACACATGGTTACCCCACCCCATCATTGCCTTCTCCATCACTACACACAGACACCTTTCACCGCGCTCCCTCGCAGCAGCTGGATGACACCCACGGCGCTGAATGGTGTCATCCAGCTGCGCCGCTGACTGCTCACGTCGCTGCAGCTGTGACATGCGACTGATAAAGACCTCCGTGTCTCCTGTGCCAGTCCGTGTCAGAGCGAGGAGCAATATCTGCTCCGATCTGACACATGCGACTCCGCTCCATACACCTCGTACACACATGACTCCGCTCCATACACCTTGCACATGCGGCTCCGCTCCGTACACCTCATACATACAGCTCCTCCCCATACACCTTGTACACACACGGCTCCGCTCCGTACACCTTATACACACACAGCTCCGCTCTGTACACCTCATACACACGGCTCCTCTCCATACATCTCGTACACACATGGCTCCGCTCAATACACCTTGCACATGAGGCTCTGCTCCGTACACCTCGTACACACATGACTGCACTCCATTCACCTTGCACATGCGGCTCCGCTCCATACACCTCGTACACACACACGACTCCGCTCCATACACCTCGCACACACACGGCTCCGCTCCGTACGCCTCGCACACACACGGCTCCGCTCCGTATGCCTCGCACACACACGGCTCCGCTCCGTACGCCTCGCACACACACGGCTCCGCTCCGTACGCCTCGCACACACACGGCTCCGCTCCGTACGCCTCGCACACACACGGCTCCACTCCGTACGCCTCGCACACACACGGCTCCGCTCCGTACGCCTCGCACACACACGGCTCCGCTCCGTACACCTCGCACACACGCTGCTCTGCTCCGTACACCTCGTACACACGCTGCTCCGCTCCGTACACCTCGCACACACGGCTCCGTACACGTCTTACACACGACTCTGCTCCATACACCTTTCACACGCTGCTCCGATTCATACACCTTGTACACACACGGCTCTGCTACATTACAGTGTCAGACTGTGACAGGGGCTTTGGTTTAGCCCTTTTTATGCGGGGGGGGGGGGGGAATAGCAGTCACAATAGCGTCATGTTGTCACCCTCTCCCAGGGAGACAGACCTGTCAGTGAGTCATTGATCTCACTCACACAGATAACACAGCAGTGAGCAGCCCAGGCACACAGAGGCTGTGAGTGTGTCCGTCCCTCCCTGCTGAGCCCTGCTCATTCCAAGCACACTAGCCAGGCATTAGAATTAGCAGCTCCAGCCCACTCACACTGGTCTGCTGCTTACATTGCCGCCGGCACCCAGGCTGTGTTCGTCTGTTACCTCAAACTAGCAGTGTCCTCTCTCTCTCCCTCTCTGAACAGTGATGCTGTCAGCAGCATGACCCGTCCCCAGCACTGTTATCAGCACGTGACCGGATGTTGCAGTGTGATGCTACAGGACAGCGCTGCGTCCTGTGCTCCGGCTCCGATCATAACAAGCAGCTCCTGCTGCAGAAACAACTTCCTCCTCGAGCCCCGCCCCACTTACGTCACTCTCCTCGCAGCCAGGACGTAGCGGAGGCGGCGCTGGTTACCGGGGAGACCGGCATACGGGGGAAGGTGGATGGGGAGGTGAGCGAGGTGGCGACCCCTGTGTTTTGGTCGTTCGACCCCCCTCAGGGTCGCGACCCCCAGGTTGAGAACCGCTGCTCTAGATGTTAAAAGAGTAGTTTTAAAATACATTGAAAGGACCAGTAGCTGGCGACAGTGTAGGGCTCTGTTTATATCCTTTCAGGGTCACAAGAAGGGTCATGCAGTCACAAAAAGCACCCTATCCCGGTGGATCAGGGAGTCTATCACACTGGCTTACTCCGCGAGGAAAGAAAACCCTCCGGAAGGCATAACAGCGCACTCTACCAGAGCTATGGCATCCTCCTGGGCCGAAAGAGGAGACGTCCCAATAGAAACCATATGTAAGGCGGCAACTTGGTCAGATCCTTCTACCTTCTATAACCACTATAGGCTTGACCTATCGTCAACTTGTGACCTAGACTTTGGCAGGACTGTCCTCAGCACGGTGGTCCCCCCCCCTAGGTGATGGTCTCTGAAAGATCTCCTGTAGGGTGCTGTCGTGGCGAGGGGTAAAAAGCCGGATTACTCACCGGTAATACTCTTTTAGTGAGTCCACGACAGCACCCTCTTACATCCCTCCCTAGGTTAATATAGTACTAACTATTGAGTAAAATTCTTTTAATCATACATGAGCAAATGAGTTTGAAAATGAAATAAATTATATTTGCCTAATACTGGCGGTCCTCCGGGTACTCTGAAATCAAAACTGAGGAGGAAAGGCGGACCGCCCCCTTTTATCTTTCTGTAGGTTTCCTGTTCCTGTGGGGCGGATCCCTCTCTCCTGTAGGGTGCTGTCGTGGACTCACTAAAAGAGTATTACCGGTGAGTAATCCGGCTTTTAGCAAGCAATTTTTTATTTTCTCAAGGGTAACAGGAGAAATTGGACCCCAGTAATTGTTGCGCAGTTTGTCCTGAGTATGCTGGTACCCTATATGTGGGGGTAAACCACTGTTTGGGCACACGTCGGGGCTCGGAAGTGAGGGAGCACCATTTGACTTTTTGAATACAAGATTGGCTGGAATCAATGGTGGCGCCATGTTGCGTTTGGAGACCCCCTGATGTGCCTAAACAGTGGAAACCCCTCAATTCTAACTCCAACACACCCCTAAACCTTATCCCAACTGTAGCCATAACCCTAATCACAACCCTAACCCGAACACACCCCTAACCACAACCCTAATTCCAACCCAACCCTAACCCTAAGGCTATGTGCCAACGTTGCGGATTCGTATGAGATTTTTCAGCACCATTTTTGAAAAAACCGCGGGTAAAAGGCACTGCGTTTTACCTGCGGATTTTCCGTGGATTTCCAGTGTTTTTTGTGCGGATTTCACCTGTGGATTCCTATTGAGGAACAAGTGTAAAACGCTGCAGAATCCGCACAAAGAATTGACATGCTGCGGAAAATACAACACAGCGTTTCCGCGCGGTATTTTCCGCACCATGGGCACAGCGGATTAGGTTTTCCATATGTTTACATGGTACTGTAAACCTGATGGAACACTGCTGCGAATCCGCAGCCAAATCCGCACCGTGTGCACATAGCCTAATTCTAAAGGTATGTGCACACGCTGCGGAAAACGCTGCGGATCCGCAGCAGTTTCCCATGAGTTTACAGTTCAATGTAAACCTATGGGAAACAAAAATCGCTGTACACATGCTGCGGAAAAACTGCACGGAAACGCAGCGGTTTACATTCCGCAGCATGTCGCTTCTTTCTGCGGATTCCGCAGTGGTTTTACAACTGCTCCAATAGAAAATCGCAGTTGTAAAACCGCAGTGAAATGCGCAGAAAAACCGCGGTAAATCCACAGCGGTTTAGCACTGCGGATTTATCAAATCCTCTGCGGAAAAATCCGCAGAGGACCAGAATAAGTGTGCACATCCCTAACCCTACCCCTAACCCTAACCCTAACCCTACCCCTACCCCTACCCCTACCCCTAACCCTAGTTCTTACCCCAACCTTAGTGGGGAAAAAAATTTTTTTTTTTTTTTTATTGTCCCTACCTATGGGGGTGACAAAGGGGGGGGGTCATTTACTTTTTTTTTTATTTTGATCACTGAGATAGGTTATATCTCAGTGATCAAAATTCACTCTGGAACGAATCTGCCGGCCGGCAGATTCGGCGGGCGCACTGCACATGCGCCCGCCATTTTGGAAGATGGCGGCGCCCGGGAAAGAAGACGGACACCGGCAGGCTCGGTAAGTATAAGGGGGGGGAGATCAGGGCACGGGGGGGGCGTCGGAGCATGGGGGGGAGTCGTCGGAGCACGGGGGGGGGCGTCGGAGCATGGATGACGATCGGTGTGCGTGCGGGTGGATTGGAGCACGGGGTGGGGGATCGCTGTGCAGGGGGGTGGATCAGAGCACGGGGGGGGATCGCTGTGCGAGGGGGGATCGGAGCACGGGGGGGTTTCATTGGAGCACGGGGGGTGTGATTGGAGCACGGGGGAAGCGGAGCACTGGACGGAGGGGAGCGCTGCACAAATCGGGGGGCTGGGGGGGGCGATCGGTGGGGTGGGGTGGGGGCACATTAGTATTTCCAGCCATGGCCGATGATATTGCAGCATCGGCCATGGCTGGATTGTAATATTTCACCAGTTTTTTAGGTGAAATATTACAAATCGCTCTGATTGGCAGTTTCACTTTCAACAGCCAATCAGAGCGATCGTAGCCACGGGGGGGGGGGGTGGGGTGAAGCCACCTTCCCCCCTGGGCTAAACTACCACTCCCCCTGTCCCTGCAGATCGGGTGAAATGGGAGTTAACCCTTTCACCCGATCTGCAGGGACGCGATCCTTCTGTGACACAGCATATGCGTCACAGGTCGGATTGGCACCGACTTTCATGACGCATACGCTGTGTCACAGGTCGGGAAGGGGTTAAAGCACTCCCAACCCCCCATTTAGTCACTCTGTTTTGCAATTTCTGACAGGTTTGGGAATACCATCTACTATGCTACACTCAAATATTACTCTCATTCCAACACCACTAGATTGTTCTCATTACAGGCCTATTGCTTTACTTAATGCGGATTTAAAAATCTTCACTAAAATATTGGCATTGTGATTATCTTTTTGGCTTCCTCATCTTATCCATAAGGACCAAGTGGGGTTTATACCGTGAAGGTAGAGGGGGGATAATACAAGGAAGGTAATAAACCTCATTGAGGTTGTAAGCAGGACGAAGGGATCAGCATTACTACTCAGACTAGATGCCGAAAAGGCCCTTAACCGCCTTGTGTGGACATTTATGTTTGAAACTCTGAACCAATTTGGACTATCGAGGCCTGCAGGGTCTGTATTCACAACCCTCGGCATCGGTTAAACCCCCACACGCGCTCTCTCGGCCTCTCTTAATTCATAATGGTACCCAGCAGGGGTGCCCCCTGTCTTCCTATTATTTGTTTTATGTATTGAACCCCTGGCTGCTGCCATTCGCCATGACCCAAACATTCATGATGTAGTGGTGAGGGACATGGAGTTCACACTATCTCTATTTGCAGACAATGTACTACTGACAATAACACAATATTACATATTATCCTCCCTAATCTGCACGCTCTTCTGGGATGAGGATTAGTGATTAGCGAATATACTCGTTGCTCGGGTTTTCCTGACCACGCTCGGGTGGTCTCCGAGTATTTATGACTGCTCGGAGATTTCGTTTTATTGCTGCAGCTGAATGATTTACATCTACTAGCCAGCCTGCGTACATGTGGGGGTTGCCTGGTTGCTAGGGAATCCCCACAGGTATTCAAGCTGGCTAACAGATGTAAATCATTCAGCTGCACTTACAAATACTCGGAGACCACCCGAGCGTGCTCGGGGAAAATACGAGCAACGAGTATATTCGCTCATCACTAATCAGGACACAAACTGAACAATATCAAAACAGAAGCGCTTCCTCTAAATGTCCCAGATTCTGCATTAAATCCATTAAAAGTCAAGTATAATTACAGATGGAAAGACACCACCTGAACATATCTAGGGGTTCAATTGTCCTCTAACTATAAAACATTATACCAGCATAACTTTTCAAAATTATTTCTGGCACTTAGGCGATTACTTGATATATGGAACAAGCTTCCACTATCTCTGTTTGGAAGAATCTCAGCGGTAAAAATGCCCATACTTCCAAAACTCTTATACCTGTTTGAAACTCTCCCCATTTGTGTCCCTTTTAGGGAACTATGTAATGTCCAATCGTTTATTCCTCAATTTATTTGGGCACACAAAAGGCATAGGATAAAAAAACAAATTATGCTTGCAAGTAAATCTAGAGGAGGACTTGGGTGTACCTGATATCATCAAGGGTTACTGGGCAGTGTCATATGCCAGAGTGGTCTAATCATAGAGCATTTTCTAGATGGATGGAGGTTGAGAAACTCTGGCTATCCCCACTACACCCTAACTCCTACCTATGGGGAACCTCTTCCAAGAAGTTAGATTCACACATGCCCAATAACCTTAACCAAAATGCTCCAAAAAACACATTTTGAAAGATTTTGTGGAGCATGTGTTTTAACCAAGGGCCTTATATCGGATATTATTTAATCCTTATCCATATGAACACTCCAAATACTCTTATATGAGTAAATAAGAAGGTTTTTTGGGACAATCTCTTCCACCGTGTATTTGGCAGGAGATCTGGAGAAATGCAGTCAAAACCTCTACTTGTTACACCTACAGGGAAAACCAGTATAAACTACTTCTGTTCTGGTATCATATTCCATCCTTCCTGCATAAAGTCAACCCTGCCATCCCTAGTTGTTGCTGGAGATGTGGGAATGCAGAAGGTGACCTGCCCCATTTGTTTTGGTCATGCCCAAATATTATAGTCTTCTGTGAATATGTCATGTCCTCAAATAGTAATATCACTGGCCACCAGGCTCCCTTGGGTCCAAAATTTTATCAACATATCACCATTTCAACTAGGTCGTAAAGTCAAACAGCTTTTATTACATATAACAATGGCTGCCAGATGTTTGATTCATCCCCCATCAAACACTGAACTACAGCCGCGAATACAAGATATTCGAGGTATGGCATATCTCACTGCTACATTGAGTAATACTATTGATCGTTTCAATGCAGTTTGGACTCTTTGGTACATGTATTGTGATTTCTCTCCTCCAGCCCCACACTTATCGAACTGGTTGGTGCAGAGCAGGAGAGGAAGGTACCGGGACCTGTACAGTCCTGAGTGAGCAGCTGAAGAACCTTCCACCTGACTAGCTCACAGTCCTTTCACATCATGTATCACTGTTTTACATATTATCAAAAGTTGTCAGCTTCAGTTATGAAATGAGCCATTTTTTAATGTTTTTGACCCCCTGAATTCAAATCTGACAATGAACATTTTTAGTTGTCTCTTGTTTCTTTGATATCAAAGAGTTTTCCTTTTACTGCTACATATAAATAATACATAAAAGTGTCAGTATTTTGAAATATTATTTTTGCTGAATATTTTGTCATGCCAATTTTCTGATCTATATTTAGAGGAAACTTATCAACAATTCAAATAACTAAAACCTGTCTTATCAATAATCTGCAAAAATTGATGACTTCCATTTTCTTTGATATCTTTTCTCCATAGCCGCAATATCTTGGTGAAATCTCTCACCATGCTCGTTGTTCACAGCTCCACAGTTTGGTGGAAAAAAATAGTCTAGATTTGAATGTAAGAAATGATTCTTTAAGGACATGTTACAGTCAAGAGCCTTATGTTTTGAGGAGATTTTCCACCAACTCTTCATAGTTATTTGCTCGAGTTTCCCAAAAAATGAGTTACATCTAATGTGAATGCTACCCATGCAGCCTTTTCCTTGCCTTCCAACAAATGGAGAAGCTTCTCATCTTGAAGAAGCTTATGAATCTGAGATCCAATAAAGACCCCTTTTATCTTTGCTTCACTTAAACTTGTAAGTTTATCAGTGAGATACTTGACTGCTTTTATGTTGGAGACACGGGGCAAGAATGGAGACACGGGCAAAAATGGAGACATGGGGAAGAATGGAGACACATGGGCAAGAATGGAGACACGGGGGGAAGAATGGAGACACGGGGAAGAATGGAGACACGGGGAAGAATGGAGACATGGGGAAGAATGGAGACACATGGGCAAGAATGTAGACACGGGCAAGAATGGAGACATGGGGAAGAATGTAGACACAGGCAAGAATGGAGACATGGGAAAGAATGGAGACACATGGGCAAGAATGGAGACACGGAGGGAAGAATGGAGACACGGGGAAGAATGGAGACATGGGGAAGAATGGAGACACATGGGCAAGAATGAAGACACGGGCAAGAATGGAGACATGGGGAAGAATGGAGACACATGGGCAAGAATGGAGACACGGGGAAGTATGGCGACACAGAGCAAGAATGGAGACACAGGAGGCAAGAATGGAGACACAGGGCAAGAATGGAGGCAGGATCATGGGACAGGATGGATACGATGGGGCAGGATCATGGGGCAGGATGGAGACAAATGGTACAGAATCATGGGACAGGATGGATATGATGGGGCAGGATCATGGGACAGATGGGGCAGATAGGCTGCACATGGTACGGCGGTAATTGTTCCTTGTATGTGATATTATTCGGTCACTGTGGTGGTATGTGGTCTGGACATGGTGTGGCGGTATTTGTTCCTTGTATGTGATATTATTCGGTCACTGTGGTGGTATTATGTGATCTGGACATGATGTGGCGGTATTTGTTCCCTGTATGTGATATTATTCGATCACTGTGGTGGTAACATGGCGTCTGGTCATGGTGCGGTGGTATTTGCCCCTTGTATGTGATATTATTGCTCATTTTAAAAAATTGAAAAATAAATAAAAATATACCAAAATTGTATTGGATATTATAACAAATGATTAATACGTCAGAGTAGAGTAAAACTCGACCAAAAGAGTCTACCATGTTGTGGTGGAGGCTTAAAAAATCTGTTGGCCAAAACAAAAGGTGCTGGCTATATGTGTGTGATCTGGTACTGGGAACTGTTAGGCCGGGGTCACACTTGCAAGTCCTGGCACTGCCGCCGGCACTCTGGACCAGAGTTTGCGGCTGCATGTATTTCTATGCAGCAGCACGCTCAAGTCCCAAGTGCCGGCAGCAGTGCCAGTACTTGATGAGGGAGACTCGCGCGAGTTTCCCGCATTGAACTCGCAAGTGTGACCCCGGCCTTAATGTGTGATGATTGAGAAGAGGTGTTTTTCCAAGAGAGAGCGGTGGGGCTGTGGACAGTTCGAGGGGTGGAAACTGGGCGGAGTCTCAGGGGGGTCCTGAAAATTTCGCCAGTATGGGGCCCCAAAATTTCTAGTGGCGGCCCTGACGGCATGTGAGGACAAGCAGATGGAGGAGCTCCGGCAGAGCGTGCAGCTATTTATCCAGGACCTGAAAGTCATCCTCAAAATCACCATACATCTCCTGGATAACTTGCTAGACTCTGACTAGACTATCTGACTGACTGTCAGCGGGAAAACATCTACTATATAATTGTCTAAGGGTCACTTCCATCTGTCTGTCCTTCTGTCACGGTTATTCATTCGCTGATTGGTCTCGCCAGCTGCCTGTCATGGCGACAGGCACAGTCCGTAAGAAAATGGCCGCTACTCCCCGCAGTCAGTGCCTGTCGCCCGCATACTCCCCTCGGGTCACCGCTAACACAGGGTTAATGCCGGCGGTAACGGACCGCGTTATGCTGCGGGTAACACACTCCGTTACAGCCGCCATTAACCCTGTGTGTCCCCAACTTTTTACTATTGACGCTGCCTATGCGGCATCAATAGTAAAAAATGTAATGTTAAAAATAATTTAAAAAAAGCAGAAGGACCTGCCATGACCTCATGGTCATGTGACCGCGACGTCATCACAGGCCCTGCGTGCCTGCGAGACAAGGACCTGCCATGACGTCACTGTCATGTGACCGCGACGTCATCACAGGCCCTGCGCGCCTGTGCGACAAGGACCTGCCATGACGTCACTGTCATGTGACCGCGATGTCATCACAGGTCCTGCGCTAATAGCAACCCTGGGACCGGAACCTGCCGTGGACTACAAGGGCTCCCTCGGAAAGGTGAGTATATGTTTATTTTTTATTTTTTCACCTGTGACAAACCTGGCTGGGCAATATACTACGTGACTGGCCAATATACTACGTGGCTCTGTGCTGTATACTACTTCGCTGTGCAATATACTACGTCACTGGGCAATATACTATGTGGCTGCGCAATATACTACGTCACTAGGCAATATACTACATGACTGGGCAATATACTACGTAACTGGGCAATATACTACATCACTGGGCAATATACTACGTGGCTGGGCAATATACTACGTGGCTGGGCAATATACTACGTGGCTGGGCAATATACTACGTGACTGGGCAATATACTACGTGGCTGGGCAATATACTACGTGGCTGGGCAATATACTACGTGGCTGGGCAATATACTACATAACTGGGCAATATACTATGTGGCTGGGCAATATACTACGTAACTGGGCAATATACTACGTGGCTGGGCAATATACTACGTTGCTGGGCAATATACTACGTTGCTGGGCAATATACTACGTGACTGGGCAATATACTACGTGACTGGGCAATATACTACGTCACTGGGCAGTATACTACGTGACTGGGCAATATACTACGTAACTGGGCAATATACTACGTCACTGGGCAGTATACTACGTGGCTGGGCAATATACTACGTGACTGGGCAATATACTACGTGACTGGGCAATATACTACGTAACTGGGCAATATACTACGTCACTGGGCAGTATACTACGTGGCTGGGCAATATACTACGTAACTGGGCAATATACTACGTCGCTGGGCAATATACTACGTGGCTGGGCAATATACTACGTGGCTGGGCAATATACTACGTGGCTGGGCAATATACTACGTGGCCGGGCAATATACTATGTGGGCTGTGCAATATACTACGTTGACATGCATATTCTAGAATACCCGATGCGTTAGAATCGGGCCACCATCTAGTTCTGTATAAAACCTCATCTAATCCCTCCCAAACTGTGGGCTAATCCCAACAGTATTAACTATATAATACCCAGTATAGTGCAAACTGTGTCCCTATCTACGGTATGGTGTATGCTTCCCCTAGTGGACGGACCTCCCACATTCCCAGAGAAGGCCATAAGGATAACCTGTAGGAGAACCGAAGATACAACGCCGACCATAAGGATAAAATGTAACATCACTTTATCACACATGTATATAAAACTCAACAGCATCGTCACAGCCCCCCGTTACCACGGCGCCTTCTACATCCCAGTTTCCCCCTTCAATTGAGTCCTCACCCCGCATGTTTCACAGCTGTTAGACAGCCAGTAAACGTGGGGATTGCCTGCCATACATATTAATACCGTAGCCACTCCGCACAAACATACGGCTCCGCTTTGTACATGTAATACATGCATGGTTCTGCTTCGTACATCTCTTACACACGGCTCAGCTCCGTACACCTCATACACACATGGCTCCGCTCCGTACACCTCATACACACACGGCTCCGCTCCATACACCTCATACACACACGGCTCCGCTCCATACACCTCATACACACACGGTTCTGCTCCGTACATCTCTTACACACGGCTCCGCTCCATACACCTCATACACAGGGCTCCGCTACGCACACCTCGTACACACATGGCTCTGCTCCGTACACCTCATACACACATGGTTCCGCTCCGTACACCTCCCACACACGGCTCTGCTCCGTACACCTCATACACACACGGCTCTGCTCCGTACATCTCTTACACACAGCTCTGCTACATCCACACTGTAAACCCCTCCTGACCCCACACAGAAACTTCCCCTCATCCAGCACCATGACAACCAGCACAGCAGAGTCCTGCATACACTGAGGCCCCATATCATGTGACCCTGACTCCTCCCCTCCTGTGACCTCATCACAGGTCCTGTGCGGCTCTGCAGGTGGAGGCTCCACACACCAGAATCTCAGCAGGTAAAGACCCCAATATCCACAGGTGTCCCTTCTAATTGGGGGAAACTATCACCTCTAATAATCCTCGGACAGTTCTGACAAACACAGTAAAGTGCCCCTTTATGGAGGTGACAGAAAGTCTGTTTAGTCTCTTTAGCTTCATAGTATCAGCTCTAATCCAATGGAGAGAGAGCGATTTACCCTGAAGAGTCACAGATTGTGGGGTTGTTATAAAATGTTATATTTAGGGGGTTTGTGTTGTCTCCTTATAAGAATCACAATGGTTTTGTTCCTTTTCCGCTGATAAATACAAACGACCCAACTATGAAAGACGAGAACCAAGGAAACCTGTATTACTCTCATAGTACGGGGCTCCACACAGTGTAATGTCCCCACAGTTCCTCCATCCCCCACACAGTGTAATGTCCCCCAGATCCTCCATTCCCCCACACAGTGTAATGTCCCCACAGATCCTCCATTCCCCACACAGTGTAATGTCCCCACAGTTCCTCCATCCCCCACACAGTGTAATGTCCCCACAGTTCCTCCATTCCCCCACACAGTGTAATCTCCCCACAGTTCCTCCATCCCCCACACAGTGTAATGTCCCCACAGTTCCTCCATTCCCCCACACAGTGTAATGTCCCCACAGTTCCTCCATTCCCCCACACAGTATAATGTCCCCACAGATCCTCCATTCCCCCACACAGTGTAATGTCCCCACAGTTCCTCCATCCCCCACACAGTGTAATGTCCCCACAGTTCCTCCATTCCCCCACACAGTGTAATGTCCCCACAGTTCCTCCATCCCCCACACAGTGTAATGTCCCCACAGTTCCTCCATTCCCCCACACAGTGTAATGTCCCCACAGTTCCTCCATTCCCCCACACAGTGTAATGTCCCCACAGTTCCTCCATTCCCCCACACAGTGTAATGTCCCCACAGTTCCTCCATTCCCCCACACAGTGTAATGTCCCCACAGTTCCTCCATTCCCCCACACAGTGTAATGTCCCCACAGTTCCTCCATTCCCCCACACAGTGTAATGTCCCCACAGTTCCTCCATTCCCCCACACAGTGTAATGTACCCACAGTTCCTCCATTCCCCCACACAGTGTAATGTACCCACAGTTCCTCCATTCCCCCACACAGTATAATGTCCCCACAGTTCCTCCATTCCCCCACACAGTGTAATGTCCCCACAGTTCCTCCATCCCCCACACAGTGTAATGTCCCCACAGTTCCTCCATTCCCCCACACAGTGTAATGTCCCCACAGTTCCTCCATTCCCCCACACAGTGTAATGTCCCCACAGTTCCTCCATCCCCCACACAGTGTAATGTCCCCACAGATCCTCCATTCCCCCACACAGTACAATGTCCCCACAGTTCCTCCATCCCCCACACAGTGTAATGTCCCCACAGTTCCTCCATCCCCCACACAGTGTAATGTCCCCACAGTTCCTCCATCCCCCACACAGTGTAATGTCCCCACAGTTCCTCCATCCCCCACACAGTGTAATGTCCCCACAGTTCCTCCATTCTCCCACACAGTGTAATGTCCCCACAGTTCCTCCATCCCCCACACAGTCTAATGTCCCCACAGTTCCTCCATTCCCCCACACAGTATAAAGTCCCCACAGTCCCTCCATTCCCCACACAGTATAATGTCCCCACAGTTCCTCCATTCCCCCACACAGTGTAATGTCCCCACAGTTCCTCCATTCCCCCACACAGTGTAATGTCCCCACAGTTCCTCCATTCCCCCACACAGTATTCTACCACCTAAACCAATAGATAATAAATCCTGACTTACCCCCACTCCTGATGCCTTTTCTTGTTTCCTGCCCACAGTGTAATGCCCCCACAGCACCAACATCCCCCACAGACACAGTATAATTTTTTCCCAGAACCTCCATTCCTCATTTTATTTTTGTAACATTTTATCTCCTGTTTTGTTTGGGTGTTTTTCATGTAATATATGAAAGCCTACGGAAAAATGCCAAAACCCCTCCATTATATTCAAAAAAAAAATATTGAACATGGAGAATTTGACATCACATGAGTTTTATCTTGTTGTTCTTACAAACAATCTTTTATAAAAGCCTCAGACTTCTGTGTGTGAATCAGACCTGAGATCTAACGTGATAGAAGATTACAGCGCGGGGAAGACGGGAAACCTTCATATAGACCCATTTTCCTAAAACTTCCTGCCTCCAACCCCTGAACCTAGGGATCCATCCCCGACACCGGAACCAAGCCCCTTTGTATTGAACCTGCCCCAGACACATCCCTCCACTCCCTCATCTGTTGGCCCTGAGCAGCTAAGTAATAAATCCAAGGGTTCGGAAGCGCCAGTCCCCCTCCATCATTGGGCCTCTGTAATATCTCTATTCTGATCCTCGGCTGCTTTTTTCCCCACACAAGATCCCTAAAGATAGAGTCAATAGCACAAAACCACCCCTGCCTAGTCCCCCTATGAAGTGCAAAACTCCCAGACATTTGCCCATTAACTCTGACCCTAGCGGTCGGGGAAATATATAACAACCGTATCCTCGATATCCAAAGATATTGCCACTCAACACTATCAAACGCTTCACGTATGTCCAGTGACACCACAACCCTTCTACCCCTATTGTCCGACGGCAGCTGCAAATTCAGAAAGTCTACACAAATTAGTCGCCGTAGACTTATTTGGCATAAATCCGGATTGGTCATAATAAACAAGATCCTGAACTACACTCGCCAAACGGCTAGCCAAAATTTTAGCCAAAATCTTTACATCCACCACCCGCAACGAGATGGGCCTATAAGATTTCGCCAACCCCGGATCTCTTCTCTCTTTCGGAATGCTCACCACCACCGCCTCCCTCATGAACACCGGTAATTCACCCTCCCGAAGAGCCTCTTCAAAAGCCTTTTGCAATCTGGGTGTTACCATCTCAATTAATTGTTTGTAAATTTCACTTGGGATACCATCCGCCCCCTGGGCCTTATTTGCCATAGATATAATAGCTATTTCAATTTCTTCTTTTGCTATGGGCACCTCCAATCTCTCCCTATCACTTTTTTTAACCCCTTAACCCCCAAGGGTGGTTTGCATGTTAATGACCGGGACAGTTTTTACAATTCTGACCACTGTCCCTTTGTGAAGTAATAACTCTGGAACGCTTGAATGGATCCCAGTGATTCTGACATTGTTTTCTCGTGACATATTGTACTTCATGACAGTGGAAACATTTTTCATATGACTTGTATTTATTTGTGAAAAAAACGGAAATTTGATGAAAATTTTGAAATTTTCCTACTTTGAATTTTCATGCCCTTAAATCACATAGATATGTCACACAAAATACCTAATAAGTAACATTTCCCACATGTCTACTTTACATCAGCACAATTTCGGAACCAACATATTTTTTGTTAGGGAGTTATAAGGGTTAAAATTCACCAGCGATTTCTCATTTTTACAACACCATTATTTTTTTTATTTTTTTTTTTAACCATAAAATTTTTATTTTATTAAACATTTTAGAACAAAACAGGGTCTTACAAGCATTTAGTTTCTGTATAGAATGCATGAACAGTAAACGATATAAACAATATAGACGATATAAGGCCATCAATGACCTTAATTCTACAAAGACGTAAATGACAAAGACAAGACAATAAGGGGTAGAGGGAAGGGAGGAAAGAGAGAGGGGAAAGAAGAAAAAAAAAGGGAAAAACCTCAGTTAAATCGATTAATCAAATCCGATCTCAGTCGCACTACAGGACGGATCCCGCTGCATAATAATCCCACGGGGACCATATAGCCTGGAAGCGCACCACCGAGTCATTTAGTAAGGCTGTAAGGTGTTTCATCCTTCTGACATCCATGATCCGTCCAAGGAGGATCTGAAGCGAAGGGGGACTCGGCTGTCTCCAAAGACGCGCAATCAGGCATCTGGCCGCCGTAAGGATATGTTGCAATAATCTATTGGAAAGTTTGCCCATACCCGGCGCCCCGTGACCCAGGAGAAGCACTAGCGGGTTTAGTTCTATGCATGCAATACCTTATCTATGAGGGACTTAACCTGACCCCAAAAGGGCACAATTTTTGGGCATGACCAAAATATGTGGACAAGAGACCCAGTGCTTCCCCCACATCTCCAACAGGAGGGAGGGATAGAGGGATTCAGTCCATGCAGAAACTCTGGAGTGTGATACCAGTGCATTAGTATCTTATAGATATTTTCTCTATAGAGAGTACACACTGATGATTTTGCGGCATTCCTCCAAATGACAGACCACTCTCGGGGAGAAATACGCCGCTCCAAGGCGGCCTCCCACTTGCGCATATATAGAAAAGATTCACCAGACCCATCCTGTGGATCCGATAAGATGTTGTAAATTTCTGAAATCAGACCCCTGGTGTTCACATCTCTCCTGCAAATTTTCTCGAAATCCGTGGGGATAGAAGCTCCCGCTTTACCATATAGGGAGTTAGCAAAATCTCTAATTTGTAGGTATTGAAAGAATTCCCTGTTGGAAATCGAGAAATGTTGCTTAAGATAATCAAAGGAGTGAATCTCCATGGTCTCCCCGTCTATAATGTCCGCAAATCTAAATAGGCCTGCTTTAAGCCAAGGGTGAACCATAGGAGATTCTAAACTGCCTGGGAGCTGTGGATGATAGATGAAGGACACCAGGGGGGAGCAAGGTGACATGAGGGCGAATCTCCGTGTGCAGGTGTTCCAAATGTCACGAGTGGACTGCATGGGGCCTAGAAGGGGTGGAAAGGACTTACATTGTGCTGGCGACCATAAAAGAGTTAGGGTGTATTGGGGCAAGCCATAATTTCTCTATTTCATTCCACCTGCTGTAGGCCCATAGGGACGTCAAGCAGGGGATTCTCCTCAGGTGTGTAGCCCAGTAGTATTTAAGAATATTTGGCACAGAAAGCCCTCCCCTGGTCTTATGAGCTGTGAGAACCTCCTTAGCCACTCTATGGCGCTTTTGTTGCCATATGAACCTAATAACAGCAGCCTGAAGGGACTTCAGTTCCGAGACCGGAACTCCAACTGGGAGGGTCTCAAAGGCGTAGATCAATCTGGGTAAAAGACTCATTTTTACCGCCGCTATCCGACCCATCCACGAGAGAGGAAGTGATTGCCATTTAGTTAGGCGGGCTTTTGATTCTTTAAAGAGGGAGGGGAAATTTAATTTGTAGAGGGTCTAACACCATTATTTTTTAGGGACCACATCACATTTGAAGTCACTTTGAGGGGTCTACGTGACAGAAAATACCCAAAAGTGACATCATTGTAAAAACTGCACCCCTCATGTTGCTCAAAACCACATTCAAGAAGTCTATTAACCCTTCAGGTGCGTCACAGGAATTTTTGGAATGTTTAAAAAAAAACAAAAAAACTAGCATTTAACTTTTTTTCACAAAAGATTTACTTCAGATCCAATTTGTTTTACTTTACCCAGGGTAACAGGAGAAATTGGACCCCAAAAGTTGTGCAATTTGTCCTGAGTACGCTGATACCCCATATGGGGTAAACCACTGTTTGGGCGCATGGCAGAGCTCGGAAGGGAAGAAGCACTGTTTGACTTTTCAATACAAAATTGTCTGGAATCGAGATAAAACACCATGTCGCGTTTGGAGAGCCCCTGATGTGCCTAAACGGTGGAAACCCCCTATAAGTGACACCTTTTTTGAAAGTAGACCCCCTAAGAAACTTATCTAGATGTGTGGTGAGCACTTTCAACCCCCACGTGCTTCACAGAAGTTGATAATGTAGAGCCATAAAAATAAAAAAATCATATTTTTTCACAAAAATGATCTTTTCACCCCCAATTTTTTATTTTCCCAAGGGTAACAGGAGAAATTGGACCCCAACAGTTGTTCAATTTGTCCGGAGTATGCCAATACCCCATATGTGGGGGTAAACCATTGTTTAGGAGCATGGCAGAGCTCGGAAGGGAAGGAGCGCCGTTTGGAATGCAGACTTAGATGGAATTGTCTGCGGGCGCCATGTTGTGTTTGCAGAGCCCCTGATGTACATAAACAGTAGAACCCCCCCCACACAAGTGACCCCATATTTTAAAACTAGACCCCCCAAGGAACTTATCTAGATGTGTTGTGAGAACTTTGAACCCCCAAGTGTTTCACTAAAGTTTATATCGCAGAGCCGTAAAAATAAAAAATCTTTTTTTCCACAAAAATTATATTTTAGCCCCCAGTTTTATATTTTCCCAAGGGTATCAGGAGAAATTGGTCCCCAAAAGTTGTTGTCCAGTTTGTCCTGAGTACGCCTATACCCCATATGTGGGAGAAAACTACTGTTTGGGCACACATCGGGGCTCGGAAGGGAAGTAGTGGTGTTTTGGAATTCAAACTTTGATGAAATGGTCTGCGGTCGTCAAGTTGAGTGTGCAGAGCCACTGATGTGCCTAAACAGTAGAAACTCCCCACAAGTGACCGCATATTTTAAACTAGACCCCCAAGGAAACTTATCTAGATGTGTTGTGAGAACTTTGAACTCCCAGGTGTTTCACTAAAGTTTATAATGCTGAGCCGTTAGCATAAAAAAAAATTTTTTCCCACAAAAATGATTTTTTAGCTCCAAAATTTTTATTGTTCCAAGGGTAACAGGAGAATTTGGACCACAAAAGTTGTTGTCCAATTTGTCCTTAGTACGCTGATACCCCATATGTAGGGGTAAACCACTGTTTGGGTGCAAGGCAGAGCTCGGAAGGAAAGGAGCACCGTTTTACTTTTTCAACGCAGAATTGGCTGCAATTGAGATCGGATGCCATGTTGCATTTGGAGAGCCCTTGATGTGCCTAAACAGTGGAAACCCCCCAATTCTAACTCCAACCCTAACCTGGACACACCCTTAATCCCAACCCTAACCATAACCCTAACCACACCCCTAACCCAAACACGCCCCTAGCCCTAATCCCAACCCTAACCACACCCCTAACCCCAACACACCCCTAATCCCAACCCTTACCACACCCCTAAACCCAAAACACCCCTAACCCTAACACACCCTTAATCCCTACCCTAACCCCAACACACCCCTGATCCCTACCCTAACCACACCCCTAACCCTGACACACCCCTAATCCCAACCATAAACGTAATCCAAACCCTAACCCCATCTCTAGCCACTACCCTAACTTTAGCCCCAACCCTAACTTTAGCACCAACCCTAACTTTAGCCCCAACCCTTACTTTAGTCCTAACCCTAACTTTAACCTTAACCCTAATGGGAAAATGGAAATAATTTTTTTTTTCACTTTACTATTTTTTACTAACTAAGGGGTGGTGAAAGGAGGTTTGATTTACTATTTATAGTGATTTTTATAGCGGGTTTTTGTTTAGTAGCTGTGACGCACTTAACCCCTTTCTGACATCGGACGTACTATCCTGTCGAGGTGGGGTGGGCCCCCATGACCACGGACGGGATAGTACGTCCAGCGCGATCGGCGGCGCTCACGGGGGGAGCGCGGCCGATCGCGGCCGGGTGTCAGCTGCCTATCGCAGCTGACATCCGGCACTATGTGCCAGGAACGGTCACGGACCGCCCCCGGCACATTAACCCCTGGCACACCGCGATCAAAGATGATCGCGATGTGCCGGCGCTGCAGGGAAGCATCGCGCAGGGAGGGGGCTCCCTGCGGGCTTCCCTGAGCCCCCCGCAGCGATGTGATCGCGTTGCTGCGAGGGTCTTACCTCCCTCCCTGCTTGCTCCAGGCTCGGATCTAATATGGCCGCGGATCCGGGTCCTGCAGGGAGGGAGGTGGCTTCACAGAGCCTGCTCAGAGCAGGCACTGTGAAGCAGCCTGCACTGCTATCAGATCGGTGCTGTGCAAACTGTCAGATCATCGATCTGTGATTTCCCCACCTGGGACAAAGTAGAAAAGTTAAAAAAAAAAATTCCAAATGTGTAAAAAAAAAAATAAAAAAAAATATTCCTAAATAATGAAAAAAAAAAATATTCCCATAAATACATTTCTTTATCTAAATAAAAAAAACACAATAAAAGTACATATATATAGTATCACCACGTCCGTAACGGCCCGACCTATAAAACTGGCCCGCTAGTTAACCCCTTCAGTAAACACCGTAAGAAAAAAAAAAAAAAACGAGGCAAAAAATGACGCTTTATTATCATACCGCCGAACAAAAAGTGGAATAACACGCGATCAAAAGGACAGATATAAATAACCATGGTACCGCTGAAAGCGTCATCTTGTCCCTCAAAAAATGAGCCGCCATACAGCATCATCAGCAAAAAAATAAAAAAGTTATAGTCCTGACAATAAAGCGATGCCAAAATAATTATTTTTTCTATAAAATAGTTTTTATCGTATAAAAGCGCCAAAACATAAAAAAATGATATAAATGAGCTGTCGCTGTAATCGTACTGACCCGAAGAATAAAACTGCTTTATCAATTTTACCGAACGTGGAACGGTATAAACGCCTCTCCCAAAAGAAATTCATGAATAGCTGGTTTTTGGTCATTCTGTCTCACAAAAATCGGAATAAAAAGCGATCAAAAAATGTCACGTGCCCGAAAATGTTACCAATAAAAACGTCAACTCGTCCCGCAAAAAACAAGACCTCACATGACTCTGTGGACCAAAATATGGAAAAATTATAGCTCTCAAAATGTGGTAACGCAAAAAATATTTTTTGCAATAAAAAGCGTCTTTCAGTGTGTGACGGCTGCCAATCATAAAAATCCGCTAAAAAACCCACTATAAAAGTAAATCAAACCCCCCTTCATCACCCCCTTAGTTAGAGAAAAATTAAAAAAATGTATTTATTTCCATTTTCCCTTTAGGGCTAGGGCTAGGGCTAGGGTTAGGGCTAGGGATAGGGCTAGGGCTACAGTTTGGGTTGGGGCTAAAGTTACAGTTAGGGTTTAGATTACATTTACAGTTGGGAATAGGGTTGGGATTAGGGTTAGGGGTGTGTCAGGGTTAGAGGTGTGGTTAGGGTTACCGTTGGAATTAGGGTTAGGGGAGTGTTTGGATTAGGGTTTCAGCTATATTTGGGGGGTTTCCACTGTTTAGGCACATCAGGGGCTCTCCAAAAGCGACATGGCGTCCGATCTCAATTCCAGCCAATTCTACGCTGAAAAAGTAAAACTGTGCTTCTTCCCTTCCGAGCTCGCCCGTGTGCCCAAACAGGGGTTTACCCCAACATATGGGGTATCAGCGTACTCAGGACAAATAGGACAACAACTGTTGGGGTCCAATTTCTCCTGTTACCTTTGGGAAAATACAAAACTGGGGGCTAAAAAATAATTTTTGTGTGAAAAAAATATTTTTTATTTTTACGGCTCTGCGTTATAAACTGTAGTGAAACACGTGGGGGTTCAAATTTCTCACAACACATCTAGATGAGTTCCCTGGGGGGTCTAGTTTCCAATATGGGGTCACTTGTGGGGGGTTTCTACTGTTTAGGTACATTAGGGGTTCTGCAAACGCAATGTGACGCCTGCAGACCATTCCATCTAAGTCTGCATTCCAAATGTAGCTCCTTCCCTTCCGAGCCCTCCCATGTGCCCAAACAGTGGTTCCCCCCCACATATGGGGTATCAGCGCACTCAGGACAAATTGGACAACAAATTTTGGGGTCCATTTTCTCCTGTTACCCTCGGGAAAATACAAAACTGGGGGCTAAAAAATAATTTTTGTGGGAAAAAATTTTTGTTTTATTTTTACGGTTCTCCATTATAAACTTCTGTGAAGCCCTTGGTGGGTCAAAGCGCTCACCACACATCTAGATAAGTTCCTTAGGGGGTCTACTTTCCAAAATGGTGTCACTTGTGAGGGGTTTCTACTATTTAGGTACATTAGGGGCTCTGCAAACGCAACATGGCGTCTCATCTCAATTCCTGTCAATTTTGCATTGAAAAGTCCCAAACTCATTGAAAACTCCCATCCGCCCAAACAGTGGTTTACCCCCACATATGGGGTATCAGCGTACTCAGGACAAATTGTACAACAACTTTTGGGGTCCAATTTCTTCTCTTACCCTTGGAAAAATAAAAAATTGGGGGTGAAAATATATTTTTTGTGAAAAAATATGATTTTTTATTTTTACGGTTCTGCATTATAAACTTCTGTGAAGCACTGGGTGGGTCAAAGAGCTCACCACACCTCTAGATAAGTTCCTTAGGGGGTCTACTTTCCAAAATGGTGTCACTTGTGGGGGTTTTCAATGTTTAGGCACATCGGGGGCTCTCCAAACGCAACATGGCGTCCCATCTCAATTCCTGTCAATTTTGCATTGAAAAGTCAAACGGCGCTCCTTCCCTTCCGAGCTCTTCCATCCGCCCAAACAGTGGTTTACCCCCACATGTGGGGTATTGGCGTACTCAGGACAAATTGTACAACAATGTTTGGGGTCCATTTTCACCTGTTACCCTTGGTAAAATAAAACAAATTGGAGCTGAATTAAATTTTTTGTGAAAAAAAGTTAAATGTTCATTTTTATTTAAACATTCAAAAAATTCTTGTGAAACACCAGAAGGGTTAATAAACTTCTTGAATGTGGTTTTGAGCACCCTGAGGGGTGTAGTTTTTAGAATGGTGTCACACTTGGGTATTTTCTATCATATAGACCCCTCAAAATGACTTCAAATGAGATGTGGTCCCTAAAAAAAAAATGGTGTTGTAGAAATGAGAAATTGCTGGTCAACTTTTCACCCTTATAACTCCCTAACAAAAAAAAATTTTGGTTCCAAAATTGGGCTGATGTAAAGTAGACATGTGGGAAATGTTACTTATTAAGTATTTTGTGTGACATATCTCTGTGATTTAATTGCATAAAAATTCAAAGTTGTAAAATTGCGAAATTTTCATAATTTTCGCCAAATTTCCGTTTTTTTCACAAATAAACGCAGGTACTATCAAAGAATTTTTACCATTGCCATGAAGTACAATATGTCACGAGAAAACATTGTCAGATTCACTGGGATCCGTTGAAGCGTTCCAGAGTTATAACCTCATAAAGGGACAGTGGTCAGAATTGTAAAAATTGGCCCGGTCATTAACGTGCAAACCACCCTTGGGGGTAAAGGGGTTAAAGACGCTTTTTATTGCATCACCACATTTTGAGAGCTATAATTTTTCCATATTTTGGGTGCCCCCTGTCCTCCTATTATTTGTTTTATGTATTGAACCCCTGGCTGCTGCCATTCGCCATGACCCAAACATTCATGATGTAATGGTGAGGGACAGGGAGTTCACACTATCTCTATTTGCAGACAATGTACTACTGACAATAACACAATATTACATATTATCCTCCCTAATCTGCACGCTCTTCTGGGATGAGGATTAGTGATTAACGAATATACTCGTTTCTCGGGTTTTCCTGACCACGCTCGGGTGGTCTCCGAGTATTTATGACTGCTCGGAGATTTCGTTTTATTGCTGCAGCTGAATGATTTACATCTACTAGCCAGCCTGCGTACATGTGGGGGTTGCCTGGTTGCTAGGGAATCCCCACATGTATTCAAGCTGGCTAACAGATGTAAATCATTCAGCTGCAATTACAAATAATCGGAGACCACCCTACTACATACGAGCAATGAGTATATTCGCTCATCACTAATCAGGATACAAACTGAACAATATCAAAACAGAAGCGCTTCCTCTAAATGTCCCAGATTCTGCATTAAATCCATTAAAAGTAAACTATAATTACAGATGGAAAGACACCACCCGAACATATCTAGGGGTTCAATTGTCGTCTAACTATAAAACATTATACCAGCATAACTTTTCAAAATTATTTCTGGCACTTAGGCGATTACTTGATATATGGAACAAGCTTCCACTATCTCTGTTTGGAAGAATCTCAGCAGTAAAAATTTCCCATACTTCCAAAACACTTATACCTGTTTGAAACTCTCCCCATTTGTGTCCCTTTTAGGGAACTACGTAATGTCCAATCATTTATTCCTCAATTTATTTGGGCACACAAAAGGCAAAGGATAAAAACACAAATTATGCTTGCGAGTAAATCTAGAGGAGGACTGGGTGTACCTGATATCATCAAGTGTTACTGGGCAGCTGATCTTCCTCATATCCCAGCGTGGTCTAATCATAGAGCATTTTCTAGATGGATGGAGGTTGAGAAACTCTAGCTATCCCCACTACACCCTAACTCCTACCTATGGGGAACCTCTTCCAAGAAGTTAGATTCACACATGCCCAATAACATTTACCAAAACGATTTGGGATCAATGCTCCAAAAAACACATTTTGAAAGATTTTGTGGAGCATGTGTTTTAACCAAGGGCCTTATATCGGATATTTACCAGATATTATTTAATCTTTATCCATATGAACACTCCAAATACTCTTATATGAGTAAATAAGAAGGTTTTTTGGGACAACCTCTTCCACCGTGTATTTGGCAGGAGATCTGGAGAAATGCAGTCAAAACCTCTACTTGTTACACCTACAGGGAAAACCAGTATAAACTACTTCTGTTCTGGTATCATATTCCTTCCTTCCTGCATAAAGTCAACCCTGCCATCCCTAGTTGTTGCTGGACATGTGGGAATGCAGAAGGTGACCTGCCCCATTTGTTTTGGTCATGCCCAAATATTATAGTCTTCCGGGAATATGTCATGTCCTCAAATAGTAATATCACTAGAAATAGGAAAACCCCAATGTGGCTAAACAAAGAAGTAAGACAGGCAATTAACAGTAAAAAGAAAGCATTTGCACTACTAAAGCAGGATGGCACCATTGAAGCTCTAAAAAACTATAGGGAGAAAAATACTTTATCTAAAAAAACTAATTAAAGCTGCCAAAAAGAGAAGCACATTGCTAAGGAGAGTAAAACTAATCCCAAACTGTTCTTCAACTATATCAATAGTAAAAGAATAAAAACTGAAAATGTAGGCCCCTTAAAAAATAGTGAGAATGGTTGTAGATGACGAGGAAAAAGCTAACATATTAAACACCTTCTTCTCCACGGTATTCACTGTGGAAAATGAAATGCTAGGTGAAATCCCAAGAAACAATGAAAACCCTATATTAAGGGTCACCAATCTAACCCAAGAAGAGGTGTGAAACCGGCTAAATAAGATTAAAATAGATAAATCTCCGGGTCCGGATGGCATACACCCACGAGTACTAAGAGAACTAAGTAATGTAATAGATAAACCATTATTTCTTATTTTTAGGGACTCTATAGCGACGGGGTCTGTTCCGCAGGACTGGCGCATAGCAAATGTGGTGCCAATATTCAAAAAGGGCTCTAAAAGTGAACCTGAAAATTATAGGCCAGTAAGTCTAACCTCTATTGTTGGTAAAATATTTGAAGGGTTTCTGAGGGATATTATTCTGGATTATCTCAATGAGAATAACTGTTTAACTCCATATCAGCATGGGTTTATGAGAAATCGCTCCTGTCAAACCAATCTAATCAGTTTTTATGAAGAGGTAAGCTATAGGCTGGACCACGGTGAGTCAGTGGACGTGGTATATCTCGATTTTTCCAAAGCGTTTGATAACGTGCCGCACAAGAGGTTGGTACACAAAATGAGAATGCTTGGTCTGGGGGAAAATGTGTGTAAATGGGTTAGTAACTGGCTTAGTGATAGAAAGCAGAGGGTGGTTATAAATGGTATAGTCTCTAACTGGGTCGCTGTGACCAGTGGGGTACCGCAGGGGTCGGTATTGGGACCTGTTCTCTTCAACATATTCATTAATGATCTGGTAGAAGGTTTACACAGTAAAATATCGATATTTGCAGATGATACAAAACTATGTAAAGTAGTTAATACAAGAGAAGATAGTATTCTGCTACAGATGGATCTGGATAAGTTGGCAACTTGGGCTGAAAGGTGGCAGATGAGGTTTAACAATGATAAATGTAAGGTTATACACATGGGAAGAAGGAATCAATATCACCATTACACACTGAACGGGAAACCACTGGGTAAATCTGACAGGGAGAAGGACTTGGGGATCCTAGTTAATGATAAACTTACCTGGAGCAGCCAGTGCCAGGCAGCAGCTGCCAAGGCAAACAGGATCATGGGGTGCATTAACCCCTTAAGCCCCGAGGGTGGTTTGCACGTTAATGACCGGGCCAATTTTTACAATTCTGACCACTGTCCCTTTATGAGGTTATAACTCTGGAACGCTTCAACAGATCCCAGTGATTCTGACATTGTTTTCTTGGAACATATTGTACTTCATGATAGTGGTAAAAATTCTTTGATAGTACCTGCGTTTGTTTGTGAAAAAAACGGAAATTTGGCGAAAATTATGAAAATTTCGCAATTTTACAACTTTGAATTTTTATGCAATTAAATCACAGAGATATGTCACACAAAATACTTAATAAGTAACATTTCCCACATGTTTACTTTACATCAGCACAATTTTGGAACCAAAATGTTTTTTTGTTAGGGAGTTATAAGGGTTAAAAGTTGACCAGCAATTTCTCATTTTTACAACACCATTTTTTTTAGGGACCACATCTCATTTGAAGTCATTTTGAGGGGTCTATATGATAGAAAATACCCAAGTGTGACACCATTCTAAAAACTGCACCCCTCAAGGTGCTCAAAACCATATTCAAGAACTTTATTAACCCTTCTGGTGCTTCACAGGAATTTTTTGGAATGTTTAAATAAAAATGAACATTTAACTTTTTTTCACAAAAAATTTACTTCAGCTCCAATTTGTTTTATTTTACCAAGGGTAACAGGAGAAAATGGACACCAAAATTTGTTGTACAATTTGTCCTGAGTACACCGATACCCCATATGTGGGGGTAAACTACTGTTTGGGCGCATGACAGAGCTCGGAAGCGAAGGAGCGCCATTTGACTTTTCAATGCAAAATTGACTGGAATCGAGATGGGACACCATGTTGCGTTTGGAGAGCCCCTGATGTGCCTAAACATTGAAACCCCCCACAAGTGACACCATTTTGGAAAGTAGACCCCCTAAGGAACTTATCTAGAGGTGTGGTGAGCACTTTGACCCACCAAGTGCTTCACAGAAGTTTATAATGCAGAACCTTAAAAATAAAAAATCATATTTTTTCACAAAAATTATTTTTTCACCCCCAATTTTTTATTTTCACAAGGGTAAGAGAAGAAATTGGACCCCAAAAGTTGTTGTACAATTTGTCCTGAGTACGCTGATACCCCATATGTGGGGGTAAACCACTGTTTGGGCGCATGGGAGAGCTCGGAAGGGAAGGAGCGCCGTTTGACTTTTCAATGCAAAATTTACAGGAATTGAGATGGGACGCCATGTTGCGTTTGGCGAGCCAGTGATGTGCCTAAACATTGAAACCCCCCACAAGTGACACCATTTTGGAAAGTAGACCCCCTAAGGAATTTATCTAGATGTGTTTTGAGCGCTTTGACCCACCAAGGGCTTCACAGAAGTTTATAATGCAGAGCCGTAAAAATAAAACAAAAATTTTTTCCCACAAAAATTATTTTTTAGCCCCCAGTTTTGCATTTTCCCGAGGGTAACAGGAGAAATTGCACCCCAAAATTTGTTGTACTATTTGTCTTGAGTGCGCTGATACCCCATATGTGGGGGGAACCACTGTTTGGCCGCATGGGAGGGCTCGGAAGGGAAGGAGCGCCATTTGGAATGTAGACTTAGATGGAATGGTCTGCAGGTGTCACATTGCGTTTGCAGAACCCCTAATGTACCTAAACAGTGGAAACCCCAGACAAGTGACACTATTTTGGAAAGTAGACCCCCTAAGGAACTCATCTAGATGTGTTGTGAGAGCTTTGAACCCCCAAGTGTTTCACTACAGTTTGTAACGCAGAGCCGTGAAAATAAAAAAATAAAAACTTTCCCCAAAAAATTATTTTTTAGACCCCAGTTTTGTATTTTCCTGAGGGTAAGAGAAGAAATTCGACCCCAAAAGTGGTTGTCCAATTTGTTCTGAGTGCGCTGATACCCCATATGTGGGGGGGGGGGAACCACTGTTGGCTGCATGGGAGGGCTTGGAAGGGAAGGAGCGCCATTTGGAATGCAGACTTAGATGGAATTGTCTGCAGGTGTCACATTGCGTTTGCAGAGCCCCTAATGTACCTAAACAGTAGAAACCCCCCACAAGTGACCACATATTGGAAACTAGACCCCCCAGGGAACTCATCTAGATGTGTTGTGAGAACTTTGAACCCCCAAGTGTTTCACTACAGTTTATAACGCAGAGCCTTGAAAATAAAAAATATTTTTTTCCCACAAAAATTATTTTTTAGCCCCCAGTTTTGTATTTTCCCAAGGGTAACAGGAGAAATTGGACCCCAAAAGTTGTTGTCCTATTTGTCCTGAGTACGCTGATACCCCATATGTTGGGGTAAACCCCTGTTTGGGCGCACGGGAGAGCTCGGAAGGGAAGGAGCACTGTTTTACTTTTTCAACGCAGAATTGGCTGGAATTGAGATCGAACGCCATGTCGCGTTTGGAGAGCCCCTGATGTGCCTAAACAGTGGAAACCCCTCAATTATAACTGAAACCCTAATCCAAACACACCCCTAACCCTAATCCCAACAGTAACCCTAACCACACCTCTAACCCTGACACACCACTAACCCTAATCCCAACCCTATTCCCAACTGCAAATGTAATCTAAACCCTAACCGTAACTTTAGCCCCAACCCTAACCCTAACTTTAGCCCCAACCCTAACTGTAGCCCCAACCCTAGCCCTAGCCCTAACCCCAGCCCTAACCCTAACCCTAGCCCTAACCCTAACCCTAGCCCTAACCCTAGCCCTAATGGGAAAATGGAAATAAATACATTTTTTTTTAATTTTTGCCTAACTAAGGGGGTGATGAAGGGGGGTTTGATTTACTTTTATAGTGGGTTTTTTAGCGGATTTTTATGATTGGCAGCCGTCACATACTGAAAGACGCTTTTTATTGCAAAAAATATTTTTTGCGTTACCACATTTTGAGAGCTATAATTTTTCCATATTTTGGTCCACAAAGTCATGTGAGGTCTTGTTTTTTTGCGGGACGAGTTGACGTTTTAATTGGTAACATTTTCGGGCACGTGACATTTTTAGATCGCTTTTTATTACGATTTTTGTGAGGCAGAATGACCAAAAACCAGCTATTCATGAATTTCTTTTGGGGGAGGCGTTTATACCGTTCCGCGTTTGGTAAAATTGATAAAGCAGTTTTATTCTTTGGGTCAGTACGATTACAGCGATACCTCATTTATATCATTTTTTTATGTTTTGGCGCTTTTATACGATAAAAACTATTTTATAGAAAAAATAATTATTTTTTTTCGCTGATGATGCTGTATGGCAGCTCGTTTTTTGCGGGACAAGATGACGTTTTCAGCGGTACCATGGTTATTTATATCTGTCTTTTTGATCGCGTGTTATTCCACTTTTTGTTCGGCGGTATGATAATAAAGCGTTGTTTTTTGCCTCGTTTTTTTTCTTTTCTTACGGTGTTTACTGAAGGGGTTAACTAGTGGGCCAGTTTTATAGGTCGGGTCGTTACGGACGCGGCGATACTAAATATGTGTACTTTTATTGTTTTTTTTTATTATTTAGATAAAGAAATGTTTTTATGGGAATAATATTTTTTTTTTCATTATTTAGGAATATTTTTTTTTATTTTTTTTACACATTTGGAAATTTTTTTTTTTACTTTTTTACTTTGTCCCAGGGGGGGACATCACAGATCGGTGATCTGACAGTTTGCACAGCACTCTGTCAGATCACTGATCTGACTTGCAGCACTGCAGGCTTCACAGTGCCTGCTCTGAGCAGGCTCTGTGAAGCCACCTCCCTCCCTGCAGGACCCGGATGCCGTGGCCATCTTGGATCCGGGTCCAGCAAGGAGGAAGGCGGTAGGAGACCCTCGCAGCAACGCGATCACATCGCGTTGCTGCAGGGGACTCAGGGAAGCCCGCAGGGAGCCCCCTCCCTGCGCGATGCTTCCCTATAATGTGCCGTGACCGCTCCTGGCACATAGTGGCGGATGTCAGCTGCGATAGTCAGCTGACACCCGGCCGCGCTCCCCCCGAGAGCGCGGCCGATCGCATATGATATCCCGTCCGTGGGAATTAAAGCCCACCCCACCTCGATGGGATAGTACGTCATATGGGATTAAGGGGTTAAAAGAGGTCTGGATACACATGATGAGAGCATTATACTGCCTCTTTACAAATCCCTAGTTAGACCGCACATGGAGTACTGTGTCCAGTTTTGGGCACCGGTGCTCAGGAAGGATATAATGGAACTAGAGAGAGTACAAAGGAGGGCAACAAAATTAATAAAGGGGATGGGAGAACTACAATACCCAGATAGATTAGCGAAATTAGGATTATTTAGTCTAGAAAAAAGACGACTGAGGGGCGATCTAATAACCATGTATAAGTATATAAGGGGACAATACAAATATCTCGCTGAGGATCTGTTTATACCAAGGAAGGTGACGGGCACAAGGGGGCATTTTTTGCGTCTGGATGAGAGAAGGTTTTTCCACCAACATAGAAGAGGATTCTTTACTGTTAGGGCAGTGAGAATCTGGAATTGCTTGCCTGAGGAGGTGTTGATGGCGAACTCAGTCGAGGGGTTCAAGAGAGGCCTGGATGTCTTCCTGGAGCAGAACAATATTTTATCATACAATTATTAGGTTCTGTAGAAGGACGTAGATCTGGGGATTTATTATGATGGAATATAGGCTGAACTGGATGGACAAATGTCTTTTTTCGGCCTTACTAACTAGGTTACTATGTTACTATGTTACTGGCCACCGGGCTCCCTTGGGTCCAAAATTTTATAAACATATCACCATTTCAACTAGGTCGTAAAGTCAAACAGCTTTTATTACATATAACAATGGCTGCCAGATGTTTGATAGCCTTTAAGTGAAAGCTGATTCATCCCCCATCAAACACTGAACTACAGCCGCGAATACAAGATATTCGAGGTATGGCATATCTCACTACTTCATTGAGTAATAGTATTGATCGTTTCAATGCAGTTTGGACTCTTTGGTACATGTATTGTGATTTCTCTCCTCCAGCCCCACACTTATCTAACTGGTTGGTGCAGAGCAGGAGAGGAAGGTACCGGGACCTGTACAGTCCTGAGTGAGCAGCTGAAGAACCTTCCACCTGACTAGCTCACGGCCCTTTCACATCATGTATCACTGTTTTACATATTATCAAAAGTTGTCAGCTTCAGTTATGAAATGAGCCATTTTTTAATGTTTTTGACCCCCTGAATTCAAATCTGACAATGAACATTTTTAGTTGTCTCTTGTTTCTTTGATAGCAAAGAGTTTTCCTTTTACTGCTACATATAAATAATACATAAAAGTGTCAGTATTTTGAAATATTATTATTTTTGCAGATATAAAGATGCAGAATATTTTGTCATGCCAATTTTCTGATATATATTTAGAGGAAACTTATCAACAATTCAAATAACTAAAACCTGTCTTAACAATATTGCAGAAATCTGCAAAAATTGATGACTTCCATTCTCTTTGATATCTTTTCTCCATAGCCGTAATATCTTGGTAAAATCTCTCACCATGCTCGTTGTTCACAGCTCCACAGTTTAGTGGAAAAAAATAGTCTAGATTCGAATGTAAGAAATTATTCTTTAAGGACATGTTACAGTCAAGAGCCTTATGTTTTGAGGACATTTTCCACCAACTCTTCATAGTTATTTGCTCGAGTTTCCCAAAAAATGAGTTACATCTAATGTGAATGCTACCCATGCAGCCTTTTCCTTGCCTTGCAACAAATGGAGAAGCTTCTCACCTTGAAGAAGCTTACGAGTCTGAGATCCAATAAAGACCCCTTTTATCTTTAGAAAAAAGGAATGTAGTCAGCTTACCGGTCTTAGACGAAATCCCCAGACCTGCCAACGCCCAGCACGGATCGGGGTGAGCGCCCACAGCAAATAAAGACAAAAAGAGAAATGATCCAGCTGGAGGTGGAGGCAGTTCAGACTTTGTGAGACTGCATTTCTAATTGTTTGTCCAATCAATGCCTTGTGCACACTATATATATATGCTCTTATTGCACTATTAGGTAGTTCATGAGTAAGACTTCATAGTTGAAACGCGTTGATCCTCCTCACTGGTGTGCCAGGTGTTGGCTATGTAAAGATTTTTCTTGTGGAAGAACTTTTTATTGCTTTAGTTGTATAATAAAGTCTCACAAAGTCTGAACTGCCTCCACCTCCAGCTGGATCATTTCTCTTTTTGCCCTTTTATCTTTGCTTCACTTAAACTTGTAAGTTTATCAATGAGATACTTGACTGCTTTTACGTTTTTTTGTCCATTGTCTTTACAAAATTCTTCATTTGGCACAATGTGCAATGGTGGTAACAAGATTTTTTGTGGGTCAACAAGTCCTGGACGCAGAACATTTTTACTTCCTGGTTGAAGTGAATGTCGGACAGGCCAGTTTATTTTATTGTCATGTATTTTCTTGTGTGAACATATAACCCTTAAAATATGTTTATTAGAAATTTTTTTTAAAACAAACATCTTTAGAAAACCTTAGTGCACAAATTAAGTGATGGACTAAGCAATAATTAAACAATATACTTCATGAATGGCTGTTTCGATAAAACATTTATTTGAGACAGTTAAATGTATTCCAATAGAGAACCACTATAATGTCTCCTTCTACTTACACCATACCATAAGTGGAGAGGTTGAAGGGTAGCAGGAGGGACAAATGGGCTAGATGAGCTCTAGCAGAAATATCTCAGGTAGAACCACACATGACCTGGGAAGCCCTACGTATCCACTAGCATCCCTGCCTGCCAGGTTGGCACCCTAAAATTCGATATTTGGCACCCTAAAATGCTCCAGGGCTGCTGACCCTCGCTTACCCTTTAGGCCCTGTGCTGATATAAATACAGGGAGCCTCGACCAGACAGTAAACAACTAGGCTAAAAGTGGAGCGGGAGGCTGGGTCTCACGTGGTAGGTAAAGATAGATATTACTTATCATACTGATGCATGTTGATATATCATGCCTCTATGCGTTTCTCCTTAAGTGGTTTATAAGAAGACTACAGTATGTACAGAAGCCCATGGTGGTGTACCTGGGCCGAACAGAAAGTGCTCTTAAATATGGCTACACAAAATGGGTAACCACCCACTGTGTGGATTGATAAGTCCCATACACAACCCACCCAAAACAATGACCCTTGATTGGTTAAATGTAAAGGAGGTTGTATTACATGGTATAACCCCTCCCATACACTAATGACATCTTTAAAGATCCCCCATGCCGGTGATCCCCTAGCATTTCTGATATGGGGCAGCTCAGACAGGTTTGTCTATCCGGAGCACTGGGTAGATGCTTGATGTAGTGATGTTTCATGCCGATGCGATGTGTCTGCCGGATAACGGAAGTTCCTGCATTCCAGGTTGGAGCACATAGACGAGATAGGATATAGATAAAAATCTCATGATAGAGATATCACATACAGCGATGCATAGCAGCTTCAAGGAGTCTAGTCACACCAACACTATGTACAACCAGAACACATGAGCTGCGTGTACAGTGAACAAGCCCGTAGAGACATGCTCACACCACCAAGAGACTTGAAAACACAAAAAAGCACAGTAAAACCAAATACACTCTGTTGCAAAAAAAATCACAGTGGGCCTCCACCCCTCTTTTTTTGAGCTGTGTGCACAGGAGCCGTTCTGTCCAGCGTGTCCACATGGACATTGCCGTTCTGAACCCTGCTCATACAGGTACTAAACATATGACCAGGTTTTAAATACATCAGATAGGGATTACGTACATTAGTTAGGACTGCTCTATATGGGTATACCTTGACGTTTGGTAGAGCGGCTTAATATACATTTTTTGCAAAAAACGTATCAACCAAATACCCTGTTTTTTCTATCTTTTTACTAGCACTTGCTGCCCACTGTGATTTTTTTTGCAACAGAGTGTTTTTGGTTTTACTGTGCTTTTTTGTGTTTTCACTCCAACACTATGGTAGCTCTGGCGCCCTCCACCCAACATATTGTTGGTTCTAGTATTCGTCTAGCCCGTTAGTCCCTCCTGCGACCCTTCACCCCCTCCACTTATGGTATGGTGTAAGTGGGAGGAGACATTATAGTGGCTCTCTATTGGAATACATTTAACTGTCTTATAGAAATGGTTTATCAAAACAGCCATTAATGAAGTATATTGTTCGGATAGTCCATCACTTGTGCACTAAGGTTTTCTTTAGGTGTTTCTTTTAAATATTTTTTCTAATAAATGTACAGTATATACTAAGGCTTATATGTTCACACCAGCAATCCCTTATTATTTATACCCTCCTAGCACAGTGATATGCTCTTGCACAACTATCCTACTCACACAGAAAGCAGAAGTCTGTCCAGCCTGGAGACCAAGTAAGATGGCAACCACCGTGACGGCATGCAGGGCCGCCATCAGGGCATTACTGCCCCGACTGGCGTATGGGGTCCGATGACCAGAGGGGGCCCGGTTTTCCAGTCATCGGGCCCCAGCGGCAGGGCCCTGACGCTTCAGTAACTGAACCTGCGTCTGAGACCCAGGTTCAGTTAAACTCTATAGACGTGCGGGCACCAGGCCCGCACGGCAATAGTTAAAGCGCGCATGTCGCCGGCGAGTGCGTGCTGGAACTGTGAGGACGGAACTTCGACGCAGGAGCACGGCAAGGTAAGGAGAGAGTTTTTTTTTTATTTTTATTGAAAGCGGTATGGGAGGGCTGGATGGGAGACAAAGGGGGAAGAATAGACACTGGGGGAAAGAATGGAGACACAGGGGTTAAGAATGGAGACACAGGGGGAAGTATGGAGACACAGGAGGCAAGAATGGAGACACAGGGACAAGAATGGAGACACAGGGGCAAGAATGGAGACGGGGAAGTATGGAGACACAGGAGGCAAGAATGGAGACACAGGAAGTAAGAATGGAGACACAGGGGCAAGAATGGAGACACAGGGGGAAGTATGGAAGCACAGGAGGCAGGAATGGAAACACAGGGCAAGAATTAAGACACAGGGGCAAGAATAGAGACACGGGCAAGAATGGAGACACGGGGCAGTATGGAGACACGGGGAAGTATGGAGACACAGGAGGCAAGAATGGAGACACAGGGCAAGAATGGAGACACAGGGCAAGAATGGAGGCAAGAATGGAGACACAGGGCAAGAATGGAGACACAGGGGCAAGAATGGAGACACGGGGAAGTATGGAGACACAGGAGGCAAGAATGGAGACACGGGCAAGAATGGAGACACGGGCAAGAATGGAGACTCGGGCAAGAATGGAGACACGGGCAAGAATGGAGACACGGGGAAGAATGGAGACTCAGAGGGGAAGAATGGAGACTCGAGGGGGAAGAATGGAGACTCGGGGGGAAGAATGGAGACTCGGGGGGAAGAATGGAGACATGGGCAAGAATGGAGACACGGGCAAGAATGGAGGCACGGGCAAGAATGGAGACACGGGGGGAAGAATGGAGACGGGGAGGCAAGAATGGAGACACGGGGAGGCAAGAATGGAGACACGGGGAGGCAAGAATGGAGACACGGGGAGGCAAGAATGGAGACACGGGGAGGCAAGAATGGAGACACGGGGGGGAAGAATGGAGACTCGGGGGGGGGGGAAATGGAGACTCGGGGGGAAGAATGGAGACTCGGGGGGGGGGGGGGAAGAATGGAGACTCGGGGGGAAGAATGGAGACACGGGGGAAGAATGGAGACACGGGCAAGAATGGAGACACGGGCAAGAATGGAGACTCGGGGGGCAAGAATGGAGACACGGGCAAGAATGGAGACACGGGCAAGAATGGAGACACGGGGAAGAATGGAGACTCGGAGGGGGAGACTGGAGACTCGGGGGGGGAAGAATGGAGACTCGGGGGGGGGGGGGGAAGAATGGAGACTCGGGGGGGGGGGAAGAATGGAGACACGGGTAAGAA
The DNA here is from genome assembly GCF_032444005.1 of Ranitomeya imitator. NCBI lineage: Eukaryota > Metazoa > Chordata > Amphibia > Anura > Dendrobatidae > Ranitomeya > Ranitomeya imitator. The sequence goes on along the minus strand of NC_091283.1, from coordinate 287,710,418 downwards.
TGGAGGCACGGGCAAGAATGGAGACACGGGGGGGAAGAATGGAGACACGGGGAGGCAAGAATGGAGACACGGGGAGGCAAGAATGGAGACACGGGGAGGCAAGAATGGAGACACGGGGAGGCAAGAATGGAGACACGGGCAAGAATGGAGACACGGGCAAGAATGGAGACACGGGCAAGAATGGAGACTCGGGGGGGGGGGGTAGAATGGAGACTCGGGGGGGGGGGGGGAAATGGAGACTCGGGGGGGAAGAATGGAGACTCGGGGGGGAAGAATGGAGACTCGGGGGGAAGAATGGAGACACGGGGAAGAATGGAGACACGGGGAAGAATGGAGACACAGGCAAGAATGGAGACACGGGGGGGAAGAATGGAGACACGGGGGGAAGAATGGAGACTCGGGGGGGGAAGAATGGAGACGGGGGGAAGAATGGAGACTCGGGGGGGGAAGAATGGAGACACGGGGGGAAGAATGGAGACACGGGCAAGAATGGAGACACAGGAGGCAAGAATGGAGACACAGGGGCAAGAATGGAGACACGGGCAAGAATGGAGACACAGGGGCAAGAATGGAGACACAGGGGCAAGAATGAAGATACAGGGGCAAGAATGGAGATACAGGGGCAAGAATGGAGACACGGGGCAAGAATGGAGACACAGGGGCAAGAATGGAGACACGGGGCAAGAATGGAGACACGGGGAGGAATGGAGACACAGGAGGCAAGAATGGAGACACGGGGCAAGAATGGAGACACAGGGGGCAAGAATGGAGACACAGGGGGCATGAATGGAAACATGGGCAAGAATGGAGACACGGGGGGGGAAGAATGGAGACTTGGGGGGGAAGAATGGAGACTTGGGGGGGGGAGAATGGAGACTCGGGGGGGAGAATGGAGACTCGGGGGGGGGGGGAAGAATGGAGACACGGGCAAGAATGGAGACACAGGGGCAAGAATGGAGACACGGGCAAGAATGGAGACACGGGCAAGAATGGAGACTCAGGGGGGAAGAATGGAGACTCAGGGGGGGAAGAATGGAGACTCGGGGGGAAGAATGGAGACACGGGGGGAAGAATGGAGACACGGGCAAGTATGGAGACACGGGCAAGAATGGAGACACGGGGGGGAAGAATGGAGACTCGGGAGGGGAAGAATGGAGACGAGGGAAGAATGGAGACTCGGGGGGAAGAATGGAGACACGGGGGGAAGAATGGAGACACGGGGGGAAGAATGGAGACACGGGCAAGAATGGAGACACAGGAGGCAAGAATGGAGACACAGGGGCAAGAATGGAGACACGGGCAAGAATGGAGACACAGGGGCAAGAATGGAGACACAGGGGCAAGAATGAAGATACAGGGGCAAGAATGGAGACACGGGGCAAGAATGGAGACACGGGCAAGAATGGAGACACGGGGCAAGAATGGAGACACAGGGGGCAAGAATGGAAACATGGGCAAGAATGGAGACACGTGGGCAAGAATGGAGACACGTGGGGGGAAGAATGGAGACTTGGGGGGGAGAATGGAGACTTGGGGGGGAGAATGGAGACTCGGGGGGAAGAATGGAGACACAGGGGCAAGAATGGAGACACAGGGGCAAGAATGGAGACACAGGGGCAAGAATGGAGACACAGGGGCAAGAATGAAGATACAGGGGCAAGAATGGAGACACAGGGGCAAGAATGGAGACACAGGGGCAAGAATGAAGACACAGGGGCAAGAATGGAGATACAGGGGCAAGAATGGAGACACGGGGCAAGAATGGAGACACAAGGGCAAGAATGGAGACACGGGCAAGAATGGAGATACGGGGAGGAATGGAGACACGGGCAAGAATGGAGACACAGGGGGAAGTATGGAGGCACAGGAGGCAGGAATGGAAACACGGGACAAGAATGGAGACACAGGGGGAAGTATGGAGACACAGGAGGCAAGAATGGAGACACGGGAGGCAAGAATGGAGACACGGGCAAGAATGGAGACACGGGCAAGAATGGAGACACGGGCAAGAATGGAGACATGGGCAAGAATGAAGAAATGGGGGGAAGAATGGAGACACAGGAGGCAAGAATGGAAACACAGGGGCAAGAATGGAAACACAGGGGCAAGAATGGAGACACAGGGGCAAGAATGGAGACACGGGCAAGAATGGAGACACAGGGGCAAGAATGAAGATACAGGGGCAAGAATGGAGACACAGGGGCAAGAATGGAGACACAGGGGCAAGAATGGAGACACAGGGGCAAGAATGGAGATACAGGGGCAAGAATGGAGACAGGGGCAAGAATGGAGACACGGGGAGGAATGGAGACACAGGAGGCAAGAATGGAGACACGGGCAAGAATGGAGACACGGGCAAGAATGAAGATACAGGGGCAAGAATGTAGACACAGGGGCAAGAATGGAGACACAGGGGCAAGAATGGAGACACGGGGAGGAATGGAGACACAGGAGGCAAGAATGGAGACACGGGGCAAGAATGGAGACACAGGGGGCAAGAATGGAGATACAGGGGCAAGAATGGAGACAGGGGCAAGAATGGAGACACGGGGAGGAATGGAGACACAGGAGGCAAGAATGGAGAAACGGGGCAAGAATGGAGACACGGGCAAAAATAGAGACACTGGGAAGTATGGTGACACAGAGAGCAAGAATGGAGACACAGGAGGCCATAATGGAGACACGAGGCAAGAATGGAGGCAGGATCATGGGACAGGATGGATACGATGGGGCAGGATCATGAGTCAGGATGGAGACAGATGGTACAGAATCATGGGACAGGATGGATATGATGGGGCAGGATCATGGGACAGATGGGGCAGGATCATGGGACAGATGGTCTGAACATGGTACGGCGGTATTTGTTCCTTGTATGTGATATTATTCGGTCACTGTGGTGGTAATATGTGATCTGGACATGATGTGGCAGTATTTGTTCCTTGTATGTGATATTATTCGATCACTGTGGTGGTAACATGGCGTATGGTCATGGTGCGTTGGTATTTGCCCCTTGTATGTGATATTATTGGTCATTTTAAAAATTGAAAAATAAATAAAAATATACCAAAATTGTGTTGGATATTATAAAAAATGATTAATAGGTTAGAGTAGAGTAGAACACGACTAAAAGAGTCTACCTTGTTGTGGTGGAGGCTTAAAAAAATCTTTTGGCCAAAACAAAAGGTGCTAGCTATATGTGTGTGATCTGGTGCTGGGAACTGTTAGGCCGGGGTCACACTTGCAAGTCCTGGCACTGCCGCCGGCACTCTGGACTGGAGTTTGCGGCTCCATGTATTTCTATGCAGCAGCACGCTCCAATCCCAAGTGCCGGCGGCAGTGCCAGGACTTGATGAGGGAGACTCGCGTGAGTTTTCCACATTGAACTCGCAAGTGTGACCCCGGCCTTAATGTGTGATGATTGAGAAGTGGAGTTTTTCCAAGAGAGAGCGGTGGGGCTGTGAACAGTTCGAGGGGTGGAGCCTGGACGGAGTCTCAGGGGGGCCCTGAAAATTTTCCCAGTATGGGGCCCCAAAATTCCTAGTGGCAGCCTCGACGGCATGTGAGGACAAGCAGATGGAGGAGCTCCGGCAGAGCGTCCAGCTATTTATCCAGGACCTGAAGATCATCCTCAAAATCACCATACATCTCCTGGATAACTTGCTAGACTCTGACTGACTGTCAGTGGGAAAACATTCTCTATAAAACCTCATCTAACCCCTCCCAAACTGGGGGCTAATCACTCACGGCTCCGCTGTGTACATGTAATACACACACGGCTCTGCTCCGTACACCTCATACACACATGGCTCCGCTCCGTACACCTCATACACACGCGGCTCTGCTCTGTACACCTCGTACACACACGGCTCTGCTCTGTACACCTCGTACACACACGGCTCTGCTCCGTACACCTCGTACACACACGGCTCTGCTCCGTACACCTCATACACACACGGCTCCGCTCCGTACACCTCGTACACACGGCTCTGCTCCGTACACCTCGTACACACACGGCTCTGCTCCGTACACACACGGCTCCGCTCCGTACACCTCGTACACACACGGCTCCGCTCCGTACACGCACGGCTCTGCTCTGTACACCTCGTACACGCACGGCTCCGCTTCGTACATCTTGTACACACATGGCTCCGCTCCGTACATCTTGTACACACATGGCTCCGCTCCGTACATGTAATACACACATGGCTCCGCTCCGTACACCTCGTACACACACGGCTCTGCTACATCCACACTGTAAACCCCTCCTGACCTCACACAGAAACTTCCCCTCATCCAGCACCATGACAACCAGCACAGCAGAGTCCTGCATACACTGAGGCCCCTGATCATGTGACCCCTGACTCCTCCCCTCCTGTGACCTCATCACAGGTCCTGTGTGCACAGAGCAGCCGTAGAAATCTCAGGCCTCGTGGTCTCCCCCAACTTCTGCTCTTTCTCCTTCTTTTCTTGCAGGGGCCGCAGTGGATTTCATCCTGGATCCATAGATCCGAATAGAAGTCTGATCCATAGATCCTTCAGTCTGAGGGTAATTGATGGTGATATTTGTCCAACGGCCACGTTACCGAGTAAATCCAGGACTGTAGCAGGTAAAGACCCCAATATCCACAGGTGTCCCTTCTAATTGGGGGAAACTATCACCTCTAATAATCCTCGGACAGTTCTGACAAACACAGTAAAGTGCCCCTTTATGGAGGAGACAGAAAGTCTGTTTAGTCTCTTTAGCTCCATAGTATCAGCTCTAATCCAATGGGGAGAGAGCGATTTACCCTGAAGAGTCACAGATTGTGGGGTTGTTATAAAATGTTATATTTAGGGGGTTTGTGTTGTCTCCTTATAAGAATCACAATGGTTTTGTTCCTTTTCCGCTGATAGATACAAACGACCCAACTATGAAAGACGGGAACTAAGGAAACATGTATTACTCTCATAGTACGGGGCTCCACACAGTGTAATGTTTTTTCATGTAATATATAGAAGCCTATGGGAAAATGCCCCCAAAAAACATCATATCCAGAGAAAAAAAAACCTGTACATGGAGACATTGGCCTCATATATCTCCTGTCTTGTTGTTCTTACAAAAAATCTTTTCTAAAAGCCTCAAACTTCTGTGTGTGAATCAGAGCTGAGATCTAACGTGATAGAAGATTACAGTGCGGGGAAGACGGGAAACCTTCATATAGAGGCCGGTGGTGATGGAGTCAGTGACCGACTCTGGACAAATCTGTTTCTAGAGCCGTAGTAGAAGATGGAGATGTCGTCCTCATCATGAAGTAGTTATTTCTCCTGTCACGTGTAATGAATATCTCCTGCAGTATTGCTAATGCCGATTCCAGTGTCGGTAAATGAGACGAGAATTAGCGTTATGGAAGATGAGTCTATGAGGAACGTATTCAGCTGCCGAGTCCGAGGAAGAAACTGCTTGTTGTCTGTGGCCTAAAATATATAGGTTTTATTAGTAGATGTCAGGGAAGAAGGCGGTATGTTGTACTATAATAAAAAAATACCATTGCTGCTTGGGTCCCCACCAGTCTCTGTATTTCCTGCTCAGTCCTAACGAACTTGTGATTCCTCCAGCCAATCAGTTGCTTAAGCAGTGAGTAACATCGCCAGTGATTGGGAGCATGGAGGAGATGTCTCAGGTTGGCTTCACATTTGTGGTCGGGAGGGCTGCGGATAGCAGTGTACTTCCTCCCTTCTTCCTCCTTGAAGCTCCGCCTACTCTGCATGTGTCCTGCATACCTATCTTTAACATTGGGTAAGCAGGGACGTGCGTTGTATGCGACGATTTGACGTGTGCGGCTACCGGACTGAAGCACAGGATTTTTATGATGTTCCATCATCTTCTCATTCAGGTCTCTACAATATCGGATCCTCTCAGTGAAGATCTTCTATAGAAGAGAATTTTCCTGGTTTACCAATCAAAGATGGATATGGCCAGAGACAAGATGGCGGAGAGGATATTACACCTGACCCTAAAGATCCTCTTCCGGCTTACTGGAGAGGTGAGAGATTCTGATGACGTCACATTACATCATTCTTATCTATGGGAATAACAGATGGACAGAGCTGGAGAGGTGAGGACTCTGGAAATGTCTGTAGTGAGATTTATTAATGTGTCTCTCCATAACCAGGATTACACAGTAGTGAAGAAGACCTCTAGTGAGCGCTGTCAGGACCCTGTGTCTGAGGGATGCAGAAGACCCCTGAGCCCAATCACAAGGCCTCCACCTCACCTGATACATGAGGACATCAATGACCAGAAGATCCTAGAACTCACCTACAAGATGATTGAGCTGCTGACTGGAGAGGTGACACTGCTGGGAATGCTGGGACATTATACAGTAACACTATGAAGGGACCGGGGGATGACGGTATCATTGTATGTGTCCGGTTCCTATAAGGCAGTGATTTTCAACCAGTGTTCCGCGGCACACTAGTGTGCCGCGACACATGGTCGGGTGTGCCGCGGGGAAAGTTCCCCAAACTATGGTGTCCCCTTTGTTTTGTTCCCTGGCAATGCGCAGCGATGCGCAGTCACGGAATAACACATGCGCGAGCTTTGAACGCTCGCGGGACTTAATGACGTCACCGAGGCCGGCGCGTCATCCTGAGAGGGGAGAGACTCTCGCATTTGCCCGCCGCCAAGGTAATGCCCGCCAATAATGCTGTGTATAATCATTAAGTCAGCAACAGCTCATTAACAGTTAATCAGCTGTTGCTGACTATATGAGCTTTTGCCTGAGTATATGAACTGTTGGCAGAATACTCAGCATATGAGCTGGTACTTTTAGTACCTGGCAGAGGTCCTTTAAGTGTGGCAGATAATGTAATACTCTTCTATTTTAGTGTGTGGCGGCGCACACTATCTCAGTAGTGATGGAGAAGTATTTGAGAATGGAAAAGGTAAATGCCGAACAGGACCCTGGACACAATTCTAACCCAGATGAAGGCCCTAGTATGAGAGGTTGACAAAAGAAAAAAGACAAGACTGTGAACTCAAGGCAATACAGTGAAAGCTATCTTTCATTTGGATTTACTTTCACTGGGGATGCGACAGCACCAACACCACTGTGCTTGGTGGGTGGTGAGAAGCTATCCAATAGCGCCATGGTGCCAAGCAAGCTTAAACGCCATCTCCAAACGAAACACCCTTCCGTTCAAAACAAGCCGATGGAGTATTTTGTACGCTTACGTACAAACAATGAGAAAGGGGCAACTTTTTTGAGAAAAAGCACAAAGGTAAATGAGAGAGCCCTCAAAGCTAGCTACCTTGTTGCTGAACTCATAGCTAAATCAAAAAAGTCACACACTGTGGCAGAAACATTAATACTGCAAGCTTGTAAAGCTATTGTAAATGAGATGCTTGGCCCTGACGCAGCCAAAGAGATAGCTAAAGTGCCTCTCTCTGATAACACAATTGCCAGACGGATTGATGACATGTCTGCGGACATTGAAACAGTTGTTTTGGAAAAGGTGCGCATCAGTAAGAAATTTGCCTGGCAACTTGATGAGTCGACGGATATCAGTGGACATTGTCAGCTGTTGGCCAATGTGCATTTTGTGGATGGAGAAGCCATTAGAGAAAACTTCCTATTTTGCAAGGCACTGCCAGAAAAATCAACAGGAGAGGTAATATTCCAGGTCACATCGGAATATCTTGATAAAAGTGGGCTTACATGGGAAAACTGCACAGGTGTCTGCACTGATGGAGCCGCAGCCATGGTCGGGTGCATCAAAGGCTTTGTAAGTAGGGTTAAAGAAAGAAACCCAGATGTTCTTGTTACCCACTGTTTCTTGCACCGTGAGGCCCTCGTTGCAAAGACCTTACCAGCAGATCTAGCTCCCGTGTTGGATGATGTTGTGAGCATAGTGAACTTTGTGATGTCATTTATTTGCGTCTTTGTGTACAGAAATGGGAGCGGAACATAAAATCTTATTGCTCCACACGGAGGTCAGGGGGCTGTCACGCGGCAAAGTGCTGGCCCGTGTGTATGAGTTGCGAGAGGAACTTAAAATATTTCTGACAAACGAGAGGTCCGATTATTCAAAGCTGCTTGCAAGTGATGAGTGGTGTGCAAAGCTGGCATACCTGGCTGATATATTTCAATATCTGAATGAACTAAACACACGGATGCAAGGCCGAAATGAAAACCTGCTTACAAGCACTGATAAAATGAACAGATTCCGTTTAAAGTTGCAGCTCTGGCAGCAACATGTGCAGGGTGGCAACCTTCAGATGTTCCCACTCACCGAGAAACTGCATGATGACAACACTGCTGCAATGTGCGAGGTGATTGGCAGACATTTGAAAACTCTTGAGGAGAAGTTATCGTTTTATTTCTCTTCAACCTTCACAGAATGCCTTGACTGGGTTAGGGACCCATACAGCTCATTATCCGTTGCTGGAAAGGACATGACTTTAAAGGAGCAAGAGGAACTCATTGAACTGAAGCAAGATCGCGGTTTAAAGCTGAAGTTTGCTGATCTTCCTTTGGACAGTTTTTGGTTATCTGCTGCCAAGGAGTTCCCCATTCTGGCCAACAAAGCTATTTTGACATTGCTCCCATTTTCGACCACATATCTATGTGAGCTGGGCTTCTCAAGCTTGACTGCGATAAAAACTAAAAACAGGGAGAGACTGAGAACTGTTGAGGAAGCGCTTCGTGTGTGTCTTTCCACCATTCCTGCTAGGATATCCCTTTTGTGTTTATCGAAACAGGCCCATGTTTCACACTGAGTGAGTATAAATACATTTAGAATCTATATTATTAACTATATGTAGAATACGTACTGTTTTAGTGTCATTTTGTGCCATTTTGGTTGGTGGTGTGCCCCGGGATTTTTTAAGTATATAAAGTGTGCCGCGGCTCAAAAAAGGTTGAAAATCACTGCTATAAGGTAATAAATATAACTTGGTACTAAACTTAAGGATGCTTGAACAGAAGGATTTATTTTTCAGTATGCACAAAACGTTTCGGTTCATATAGAACCTTCTTCAATTACGTATTTAATTGTGCGTCCGGTGGTACGCCTGCTCGCAACATGGACTTCTAATAGCATATTTTCTTTATCGCCTCTCATTGGGGGACACAGGAACCATGGGTGTATGCTGCTGCCACTAGGAGGCTGACACTATGCAAATAAAAAAATTAGCTCCTCCTCTGCAGTGTACACCCCACCGACTGGCATTAAACTCTTCAGTTTTAGCTTAGTGTCAGTAGGAGGTGGACACGGGTCTTTCATTAGACCCTTATCTACCTCAATGTGCGTCGTTTCTTTTCAGGTTTTCTTCCAGAGGGATACAGGGTGAGCAGTCACACCTGTAGTCCCACAATACGGACTATGAGTACGGCGTGTACTGCCACCCCGTATCCTCATAGATCCCTCTCCAGGACCAAGATCCTAGCACAGAAGCGTGCTCAGAAGTCCGGTCCTGGCTCCGTCCCCCACCCACTCGCCTACCAGAGCCTGTCGGTCGGAGGAGACGAGGACGTCCATCACAGCTCCGTGGACGTCTCATTCCCCTCAGGTTAGTAACGGCGTGGGATGTTTAGGTGAGTATTTCCCCTCCATTCCCCCGGGATCTTTTCTCCAGATGTCCCCCGGTCCTCCCTCATGGCGTTTATTTTAGAGGGATCCCAGGGACAGCCACAAGGGCTGTAACTCATTTTCCTCCTAAGCTCTCCTTCATTGGCGGCCGCACAGCCACAATGTCTCCCTTATAGAGTCTCAGCCTAGCAGGCTGCCGCGCCGCTCCCCCCTGCGGTCTCACTTCTCGGCGGCCACAATGTGTCCTGTGTCTGCACGGCGTCCTGTGTCTGCACGGCGTCCTTGGCAGGATGCCGTGCCACTTACTTTCTGCGGCGCTCCGACGCCGCCACTCTCCAGCGGCGCTCCGGCGCCGCTATTCTCAGGCGGCGCTCCGGCACCGCGATTCTCTGGCGACGCTCCGGCGCCGCGATTCTCCGGCGCCGTGATTTTCCGGCGGCGCCGGCCTCTAATTTAGGTCCCGGCTTCTGCCGGGGCCTACCTCTGGCGCCGCGACCCCGCCAGTTCCGTTCGGACAGCCTTGGCAGACTGCCGCTCTTCTCAGACTCTGCGGCGCACTGCTCCGGCGCCGCGGTTCCCTTCTCCGGCGGCGCCGGTCTCTAATTTAGGTCCCGGCTTAGGCCGGGGCCTACTTCCGGTTTCTCGGCTCCTCACTTCCGGTTCTGCGGGCGGGCTTCTTTCCCGCCCGACATACTGCGCCCTGCCCACCGGCGCCTCTGCGTCTGGCTCCACCCCCTTCCTCGTGGGTCCCTCGGCCGGTGTGCACCGCTTCTCACAGCAGCAGCACTCGCATCTTCTGTGGCTCAGCATCGCAGAATCAGCACCTCAGGGAAGCTCTCCGCCGAGGACAAGTGGGACATCTTCCAGGACCGGGTCCGTGAGTAGCTGCACTGCAGACTGACACCCCCCTCTGCCCACTGTCCCCTAACCCACTGGCATCTTCAGGGTCCCTAAAAATGTCTACCTCTAAAGGGGGCCTTAGTCACGTACTTTGCATGTTCGTCCTGTAACAGCAAACTTCCCTCAGGTCAGTCCTCCCCGCTGTGTCAGTCCTGCAGCAACCCGATTGTTCCCACCACCCAGGATCCCCCGGCTGTTCCGCCCGAGAGTGATCCCCCCATCCCAGGCTGGGCCGCTTCTCTGTCACAATCGGTGGCCGATTTAACACGGGTGTCTCAAACCCTGGTGTCCGCGCTGGATCGGTTACCCCTGCAGACCCCTGCAGTGGCCAGCGGGTCGCAGGAACCGCCGCCCGAGCCCTCCTTGATTAGCCACAAAAGGTCCAGACAGGAACGTCGGTCTGAGTCCTCTTCGCGTTCCATCTCGCCGCACGGCCCTCCCCCGCGGTTGGTGTCGCACCGTTCCTCCTCCCCTGAGTCAGGCGAGGCTTTATCTGATGCGCCCTCAGAGGAGATGTCGGAGTTGGATCCTAGCCAAATCGCCACCATGAGTGAGTCGGTCCAGAACCTCATTCGGGCTATAAACCAAACCTGTGGCATTAAGGATCCCTCTACGGAACCCGCAGATCAGGCGGTTTCGTTTAGACGGGCCAAACCACCTTCAAGATTTTTTGCCCCTCATCCTGAATTCGAGGAAATCCTGACCAGAGAGAGAGAGAATCCGACCAGACGTTTTCAGAGGGGAAAACGCCTGGGGGTGTTATATCCTTTTTCACCAGATCTTACCGCCAATTGGACGGTCTCTCCCTCGGTGGATCCACCTGTGTCCAGGCTGTCCACCAACACGGTGCTCCCACTGTCCGGCGGAGCGTCTCTGAAGGATTCTAACGACAGAGTTATAGAATCCTTCGCAAAATCTGCCTTCGAAGCGGCTTCAGCAGCGCTATGCCCGGCCTTTGCTTCCACTTGGGCCTCAAAATCCATCTCAAAATGGGCCAAGGATCTGCGGCGAGGTATCCTGGACGGGGCTCCTCCCGCGCAATTAGCGGAACTTGCCAACCAGATTTCCCACGCTGGTGAATACCTGGTTTCCGCCTCCCTGGATGTCGCGTCTTGTGCGGCTCAGGCTTCCAGCAATGCCGTTGCCATCCGCCGGACCGTTTGGCTCAAGGCCTGGCAGGCGGACTTGTCCTCCAAAAAGTCCCTCACTAGTCTGCCCTTCCAGGGCTCTCGTCTCTTTGGTTCCCAGCTGGACCAGATCATTAAGGACGCCACTGGGGGCACAAGTTCCCTTCTCCCCCAGGCTAAACCTCGTCGCCCTCCTCCTAGACGGCAGTTTCGCTCGTTCCGGCCTTTTCGTCGCTTCGCTGCGTCAAACTCCTTTTCCCAGCAGCAACAGAGGCCACAGGCACGTCAAGAGAAGAAGGCGGTGTCCTTCAGGCCCACTCCGTCCTGGCGTCCTCGCTATTCCCAGGGTAGATCGTCCAGGCCCAGGACTGGAAGATCCACTTCCGCATGACTCTCGGCAAGACTCCAGCCCAACTCCCAGGTTGGGGGGCCGTCTTCTCCGTTTCAGGGACGTCTGGATTTCCGCAGTAGAGGATGCATGGGTCAGGGAAGTTGTGTCTTCGGGATACAAAATAGAGTTCGCCTCCCGACCCAGAGATCGTTTCTTCCAATCTCGTCCTCCAAAAGATCCCGCTTTGGTTCCGGGCTTCTTCGCAGCCATCGCTTCTCTGCTCAAATCCGGGGTAATCGTTCCCGTCCCAGAAAAGGAACGGTACACGGGTTTCTACTCGAACCTCTTTGTGGTACCGAAAAAAGACGGCAAGGTTCGTCCCATTCTGGACCTCAAATTGTTGAACAGGAGGGTTCGCCTGAGACACTTCAGGATGGAATCCCTTCGTTCAGTAATTGCTTCCATGGAGGCTCAGGAATTTCTATGCTCTATAGATATCCAGGACGCCTACCTACATGTTCCAATATTTCCCGGACATCACCGTTTCCTGCGCTTCGCAGTGCAACAAGATCATTTTCAGTTCGTCGCCCTGCCGTTCGGTCTCGCAACCGCGCCAAGGGTGTTCACGAAAATCATGGCGGCGCTGATGGCCATTTTGAGAGTCAGAGGCTTGGTTCTGTTTCCATACCTCGACGACATCCTCATCAAGGCTCCGTCCTTTGCTCAGGCCCACGAAAGCTTGTCCATTGTTCTCGACACCTTATCCCGTTTCGGATGGCTGGTCAACCGGAAGAAGTCCTGCCTTATTCCTTCTCAGCGCATCATCTTTCTGGGCATGCTCTTCGACACTCGTCAGTCCAGAGTCTTCCTTCCCAAGGACAAGAGATCCACCCTTTGTCGGGACATTCTCTTGCTCCAGGGTCCTCGGCCTCCCTCCCTCCGATCGGCCATGAAGGTTCTGGGGAGGATGGTAGCTACCTTGGAAGCGATTCCCTTCGCCCAATTCCATTCTCGACCCCTTCAGCAAGCCATTCTGTCTCAGTGGGACAGGTCGGTCTTCTCCCTGGATCGGCCGATCAGACTCTCCTTTCGGGTCAAGCGGTCTCTCAACTGGTGGCTGACGTCTCCTCTCATCTCCCAGGGCAGGTCCTTCCTTCCGGTTCACTGGCAGGTGGTGACAACGGATGCCAGCCTGATCGGCTGGGGTGCGGTTTTTCGCCACCTGACGGTTCAGGGCCGTTGGTCGCTGCAGGAGTCCGCGCTGCCGATCAACGTCCTCGAAATTCGGGCCATCTTTCTGTCCCTCCGCCATTGGGAAAGGATTCTCAGGGGCCTTCCAGTCCGGATCCAGACGGACAATGCCACGGCTGTGGCATATGTCAACCATCAGGGGGGGACTCGGAGCTCCTTGGCCCTTGCCGAGGTGTCCAAGATCCTCCTTTGGGCAGAGGCAACGGTTCCGGTGATATCCGCGGTGCATATCCCCGGCGTAGAAAACTGGGCCGCCGACTTCCTCAGCCGCGAGGGTCTCGCGGCAGGGGAATGGTCCCTGCATCCGGAGGTCTTCCATCAGATTTGTCTTCGATGGGGAACTCCGGATGTGGATCTCACGGCGTCTCGGATCAACAGGAAGGTTCCACAATTCGTCTCCAGGTCACGCGATCCTCTCGCAGTGGGCGTCGATGCTCTGGCCATTCCTTGGTCACAGTTCGAGATGCCCTATCTGTTCCCACCCCTTCCATTACTTCCCAAACTGTTGAAGAAGATCAAAGCGGAAGGGGTGCCGGTCATCCTGATCGCCCCGGATTGGCCCAGGAGAGCTTGGTTCGCGGAGCTCGTCAACCTTCTCGCGGACGCTCCCTGGTGCCTTCCAGACAGGCCCGATCTGCTGTCCCAGGGTCCGATCTGCCACCCGAATTCTCGGTCGCTCAGTTTAACGGCGTGGCTGTTGAGACCGCGGTTCTAAGAGCGTCCGGCCTTTCGGACCGGGTCATTCACACCATGATTCAGGCTCGGAAGCCTTCGTCTTCCAGGATCTACTACCGCACCTGGAAGGCCTACTTCCGTTGGTGCGAGTCCAACCGCGTGCCGCCTATGGTTTTTTCCCTGCCTTCTCTTTTGGCCTTCCTTCAGGCAGGACTGGATTCGGGCCTGGCTCTTAGTTCCCTGAAGGGTCAGGTCTCTGCGCTTTCCATCCTCTTTCAGAAGACCTTGGCCTCTCGGCCACAGATTAAGACCTTCTTTCAGGGGGTAGCCCACGCCGTCCCGCCGTACAGGGCCCCTGTGGAGGCATGGGACCTAAACCTGGTACTGGACGTTTTGAAGGTTTCTCCCTTTGAACCTCTTAGGGAGATTCCTCTATCAGTTTTATCTTGGAAGGTGGCCTTTCTTGTGGCCATCACGTCCATTCGCCGCGTTTCCGAGCTGGCGGCACTGTCTTGCCGCCCTCCGTTTTTGGTCATTCACCAGGACAAGGTGGTCTTCCGACCTCCACCTTCTTTTCTTCCTAAGGTGGTTTCCACCTTCCACCTCAACGAGGACATCGTTCTACCTTCCTTTTGTCCAGCTCCGACTCATCCTCTGGAGCGATCGTTGAACAAGCTGGACCTAGTCAGGGCAGTGAGGATTTATCTGGATAGAACATCCTCTTTCCGGAAGACGGATTCATTTTTCGTCATTCCTGATGGCACGCGCAGAGGCCAGCCGGCTTCTAAAGCGACTATTGCTCGCTGGATCAGAACGGCAATTTTGGAGGCTTACCGGGTCAAGAACAGAGTGCCCCCTCCTGGGATTAAGGCTCACTCTACCCGGGCAGTCGGCGCCTCCTGGGCGGTGCACCACAGGGCTTCCGCCCTACAGCTTTGCAAAGCGGCAACTTGGTCTTCCATCCACACGTTCGCCAAATTTTACAAGGTCCATACCTACGCATCGGCGGACGCCAGCCTAGGCAGAAGGATCCTGCAGGCGGCAGTGGTGAGTCCTCTGACCTGATGGAAGTCTGTTTTCCCGCCCTTGGGACTGCTTTGGGACGTCCCATGGTTCCTGTGTCCCCCAATGAGAGGCGATAAAGAAAACAGGATTTTTGGTTGCTTACCGTAAAATCTGTTTCTTGAAGCCTCCATTGGGGGACACAGCACCCTCCCAATGTTTTTGTTATATGTTCTCTGACTGTTCTCACGTTTACAGTTCTCAAGTTTGTGGTTATGGTTTTTCAACCTTGTTCTTTCTCCTACTGCTTTCTCACTAACTGAAGAGTTTAATGCCAGTCGGTGGGGTGTACACTGCAGAGGAGGAGCTAATTTTTTTATTTGCATAGTGTCAGCCTCCTTGTGGCAGCAGCATACACCCATGGTTCCTGTGTCCCCCAATGGAGGCTTCAAGAAACAGATTTTACGGTAAGCAACCAAAAATCCTGTTTTACCGCATACCACGGTTCCCATATTTTCCTCATAGATTCCTCTTGCCAGTTTCATCCGAGAACTATGCATTATATGCACAATTAAATACGTAACTGAAGAAGGTTCTATATGAACCGAAACGTTTTGTGTATACTGAAAAATAAATCCTTCTGTTCAAGCATCCTTAAGTTGAGTGCCAAGTTATATTTATAATGTGTATGGCTTGGGAGCCTAACTTTAGCACCACTTCGTAGCTGTGTTCACGGTGTTTTTTCACATATATAGGTTCCTATAAGGTGTCAGGATGTCGCTGTCTATTTCTCCATGGAGGAGTGGGAGTATTTAGCAGGAAACAAAGATGTGTACAAGGACGTCATGATGGAGGTTCCCCAGCCCCTCACATCACCAGGTAATAGGACTAAATACACACAGCCTATAATTATCTGTATGTAAAGAATGAATTCAGTCCCTGTATGTGTTTCCTCCAGATCTATCCAGTAAGATGACAACACCAGAGAGATGTCCCCGTCCTCTTCTTCCACAGGACTGTAAACAAGAAGATCCCATTGTTCCTCAGGATCATCAGGTAGATGGAGAGAAGGTGTCATGAGATCTCCCCTATGATGTGTAGACGGCTGTGAAGATCTTGTGCTCAGTCTTGTTTTATCCACCAGTATTATATGGGTTTTTTTTGTTATCGCCACGACAGCACCCACTGAGCGAGGGGATCCGCCCCCAGGATCAGGAAACCTACAGATAAAAAGGGGTGGTCCCCCTCGCCTCCTATGTTGGTTTCCTGTTCCTGCGGGAACCTGCAGGGGAAAGGTTACCTGGGCCTGTGCCTGTGCGGTGTTGGGGGATCGGCAGGGGCTGTGGCACCAGAAGCAGTGTCGGGAGAGCCCTGCCTGTCCAACTCCCCCCTCGTCTGATGGTGGATGATGTGAGGCCAGAATCCGGAAGAGGCTGTCCTGGCTCACGCAGTGCAGTAGGACCAGACTGGCACTCATCTTGTGGAGCTGGATGCGTGAATCGGCCGACCTGCTCCTCCATCAGGCAGTGCTTCCAGGTTTCGGCCCACGCATGCGTCCTGCCCATTCAGCATTCCTGAACCGAAATTGCTTGGGTTCACTTCCGGGGGCCAGGGGAGGCTTGTTCCGGAGATGGACGGGCTGAAAGTATAAGATCCGGGGGCCTCCAGCTGCCGATGTGTCCCAAAGATGTCCTCTCCAGGAGAATCTAAGGTGCACCCACAAGTGGTGGAAGTGCAGCCGAACAGCAATACCAAGAGCAGCAGTGGGCGCTCCCGAGATGGTGACTCCACTGACAAGAGGGTACGGAGTAAGAGAGCTGAACCTTCTAGAACTCGTGCTGTGCCTCCGCTTCCAGAACCGGTACCACATCACAGCTTCACTGGGTGAGTGTTACATGACTCTGCCTACTAAGCTGATTCACCTTCTTTCTGTGTACCTCCCCTTCAGGCTAAGAAATCTAAAAAAGCCAAGCACAAAGAATGTGCATTGTGCTCACAACCCCTTCCTGACATCTGTCTTAAAAGACTGTGTCAGAGTTGTATCAGCCAGACTTTAGAGGAGGAGTCCTCGGTTAGTTCCGCTGATATACGATTAATGATAAGAGAGGAACTTCACTCCTTAGGAAACATGAGTCCAAAGCAAGGGGTGTTACGCCTGTCTCCAGTTCTGCTTCCGGTACCGACCAGGCAGGATCCTCTGGTGCTTCTGATTATTATTATTATTTATTGTTATAGCGCCATTTATTCCATGGCGCTTTACATGTGAGGATTTATCATCATCTCGTGAAGAAGGGCCATCTTGTTTTCCGATAGAGAGTATGGATAACCTGGTGAAATCAGTTAGAAATACCATGGGGCTTTCAGAGGCGACAGAGGCTAGATCTACGCAGGAAATTATGTTTGCAGTTCTTTCGTAGAAAAACAGACGTGCTTTCCCCATTATTGGAGAAGGATTTGGTCTGGAAGGAATGGAGCAAGCGGGGGCAGCGCGAGGGTTCCTCTCTTCATTTTCCAGGAGGAGGTATCCCTTTGTCCCTTTGAGGATGATAACCTGACAGCTTGGTCCAAGATTCTCAAGGTGGACTCCGCAGTGGCCTCGACTTCTAGGCATTGTGTCCTGTCTGTAGAAGATTCTGGGGTCCTATCTGACCCTCTAGATCGCAAAGCAGATACATTACTTAAAAGATCATGGGAGTCCTGCTCCAGAGCCTTTAGACCGGCTATATCCCGCACATGTACAGCAAGGCCAATACTTGATAATCCCAATTATTGAAAAATACCGTTTATTCTTATTTATGTTTAAAAACTGGTGCACACAAAACAGTCACCAAAGAAAAAACGTCTATTACAGAAAAGCCCTAGGGGGGTGCCTAACCCTGTGGGCCTATCACTATACTGCACCCTACCTGGCAGCGGAGGTTGGCACCCTATTTCCTGCGCAATGACGCCCGCACTCACCGACGGCTGTCCCTTCTAACTATCCCTATAGGGAAGAGGTAGAAAGACAGTTAAATTCCATAATTCTGCATATAAGGCTATGGGCCTGAGGATATGACTTTTGGAGGCCAAAAAATGTACTGAATTGCCCCTATTCTGATCCTGCCTCACAGCGGGGGTTGGCATCCTAGATTTCTTTGCGACATGTGGCGCCCCCACTCCTCGACGGCTGTCCCAATGCTGACCCTGATAGATCTTAAGGTGCTAATGTGCAAAAAATAATGTAGCAAAAAATATTGATGGGCTTACAGTTGCTGGAAAAGCACATTAATGATTATCTATTAAATTGAATAATGATTATCTGACAATTTTCATAAATCTAATCCCACTAATGAATGTCAAGATGTCTTCTATATT
This sequence comes from Ranitomeya imitator, assembly GCF_032444005.1. Lineage (NCBI taxonomy): Eukaryota > Metazoa > Chordata > Amphibia > Anura > Dendrobatidae > Ranitomeya > Ranitomeya imitator. The sequence goes on along the minus strand of NC_091283.1, from coordinate 287,692,208 downwards.
GCTAAAAACAATGAGGATAAGAAATAACAGGGGCCCCTATTTCCTAAAGATAACCACTTGGGACATGTTCTCCCCGTAATGATACTTTGTGCCAAAAAAAACAACTAAAGCTTATGAGCCCAACATATTGCAAAAGGACATGTGTATCTATCTATATATATAATTGTCTAAGGGTTTTTCCGTCTGTCTGTCTGTCCTGGAAATCCCGGCTCTCTGATTGGTCGAGGCCGCTAGGCCTCGACCAATCAGAGACCGGCACAGCATCGACGTAGAAATCCCGCGTCTCTGATTGGTCGAGGCCGCCAGGCCTCGACCAATCAGCAACGGGCACAGCGACGATGATGTCATAAAGGACGTAGACATCTCACGTTTCTGATTCAGCGACGGGCACAGTATCGACGTAGATGTCATAATGGTTGCCATGGCGACGATGATGTCATAAAGGTTGCCTCGACCAATCAGCGACGTGCACAGTCTGCCGCAAATTCTGGAATCATCATTGTCCATATACTACGGAGAAATGCATATTCTAGAATACCCGATGCGTTAGAATCGGGCCACAGTCTAGTATAGAATAAAGCTCGACGCGTTTCCCCTCTACACCGAGGTTCATCAGGAGTAAATACACATTTTGTTAAAGTCTGCTACTTAGCTTGGTGACGTCAAATATCCTATGGCATAATGACACAGACACAGAGGGTGGATCCCCTCTGGATAGCGTGCATAGTGGTTATCTTTATGAAATAGGGGCCCCTGTTCTTTCTTATCCTCATTGTTTCTATCATTATAGAAGACATCTAGACATTCAATAGTGGGATTAGATTTATGAAAATTGTCAGATAATCTTTATTAAATTTAATAGATAATCATTAATGTGCTTTTCCAGCAACTGTAAGCCCATCAATATTTTTTTGCTACATTATTTTATGCACATTACCACATTAAGATCTCTCTATTAGGATCTCCAGCCGTCGAGGAGTGGGGGCGCCACATGTCGCAAAGAAATCTAGGACGCCAACCCCCGCTGTGAGGCAGGATCAGAATAGGGGCAATTCAGCATATTTTTTGGCCCATAGCCTTATATGCAGAATTAGGGAATTTAACCCCTTCATGAACTTGGGATTTTCCGTTTCTCCGTGTTCGTTTTTCGCTCCCCTCCTTCCCAGAGCCATAACTTTTTTTATTTTTCCGTCACTATGGCCATGTGAGGGCTTATTTTGTGCGTGGGGCGAGTTGTACTTTTGAACGACATCATTGGTTTTACCATGTCGTGTAATAGAAAACACGAAAAAAAAATTCCAAGTGCGGTGAAATTGCAAAAAAAAGTGCAAATCCACACTTGTTTTTTGTTTGGCTTTTTTACTATGTTCACTAAATGCTAAAACTGACCTGCCATTATGATTCTCCAGGTCATTACGAGTTCATAGACACCAAACAGGTCTTATCAGGTTTTATCTAAGTGGTGAAAAAAAAATTCCAAACTTTGCTAAAAAAAAAAAAAAAATTGCGCCATTTTCCGATACACGTAGCGTCTCCATTTTTTCTGATCTGGGGTCGGGTGAGGGCTTATTTTTTGCTTTCCAAGCTGACGTTTTTATTGATACCACTGTTGTGCCGATACGTTCTTTTGATCGCCCGTTATTGCATTTTAATGCAATGTCGCGGCGACCAAAACAACGTAATTCTGGCATTTCTAATTTTTTTCTCGCTACACTGTTTAGCGATCAGGTTAATGCTTTTTTTTATTTATAGATCGGGTGATTCTGAATGTGGCGATACTAAATATGTGTAGGTTTTTTTAAAAAAAAATTTATTGTTTTATTTGAATGGGGCAAAAGGGGGGTGATTTTAAATTTATATTTTTTTTATTTTTTTCACATTTTTTTTAAACTTTTTTAACTTTTGCCATGCTTCAATAGCCTCCATGGGAGGCTAGAAGCTGGCACAACTGGATCGCTGCTATGTAGCTGAATTGCAGGCTTGCTATAAGCGCCAACCACAGGGGGGCGCTCACAGCAAACCGACATCAGTAACCATAGAGGTCTCAAGGACATCTACGGTTACTATGCAGACGCATCGCTGACCCCCGATCATGTGACGGGGGGCGGGTCGGCGATGCACTCATTTCCGGCCCGATGGCCGGAAGCACCGGTTAAATGCCACTGTCAGCGTTTGACAGCGGCATTTAACTAGTTAATAGCGATTCCACCCGTTTCTATTGCGGGCACATGTCAGCTGTTGAAAACAGCTGACATGTCCCGGGTTTGATGCGGGCTCACCGCTGGAGCCCGCATCAAAGTGGGGGTTCTGACCTCGGACGTACTATCCCCGTCCGAGGTCAGAAAAGGGTTAACTGTCTTTCTACCCCTTCCCTATAGGGATGGTTAAATAGAAGGGATAGCCGACGGTGATAAAGGGCGCCATTGCGTAGGAGATAGGGTGCCAACCTCCGCTGCCAGGTAGGGTGCAGTATAGTGATAGGCCCATAGGGTTTGGCACCCCTCCTAGGGCTTTTCTTTAATAGACGTTGTTTTTTCTTTGGTGATGGTTTTGTGTGCACCAGTTTTTAAACATATATAAGAATAAAAGGTATTTTTTAATAATTGGGATTTTTTCTTTGAATCGGCTTTTTTGATCATTTTTCCAACAAATCGTATTTGCTGTGAATTTTTCTACTTGTTTGGGTGGACCAGCTGGAGTAACAGATTGTCTAGAGAGAGGCTGTTGTCCTCTATTACATTGATCAGGGGAGCTACAGAATATCTAGCCAATGCTTCTGTGGCTTCCCTACTCCTGGCGGCAAGGTCATCTGGTCTTGTTAATTCTGCTCGTCGTGCCCTATGGCTGAAGTGCTAGAAGGGGGATGTGCAATCAAAGTCTAAATTGTGCGCAATTCCATGCCAGGGTGAGTTCCTGTTTGGCAGCGTGCTCGATGAGATCCTCACCAAGGCGGGAGAGAGAAAGAAGGGGTTCCCTAACCAGTCTGTTCCATGCTACAGGAGGGCCTTCAGAAAGCAGCCATTCGGTAGAAGGAGGCCTTATGAAAACTGAGATTGCTGGGTGACAATGGAGACCAAACAAAAATGTGCCCATTTTAGCGGATCCTCTCCCAGGAAGACTAAAATTCCATTGACCCTGTCCCTTCTTTTGCCACAGATAGCAGCAGATCACTTCTACTCCCTGGACCCTGGGCTTAGTAACATCTGGGCTGAAACTAGAGTTTCGTCATTTCCCCCCCCCCCCCCCCCCCCCCGATTCCTTTGTCATGACCTCTCTTTTAAATCCCCTGCACAACAGGAGGCTCTTGAGTTGGAAGTTTTATGTCTATTATCTAAGCATGTCCTGGTGGAGGTCCCGGGAGACAAGGAGGTAAGCGAATTCCATGGGTAGTGAAACCGTCCAGGATAGTTACTACAGATGCTAGTCCTGATGGATGGGGAGCTCATATGGTACTATAATCTGGTCCAGGGGCAGGGGTCCATAGAGGAGGCTGACGATTCCTCAAATCTAAAGGAATTAAAGACAGTCAGCCATGCTTTACATCACTTTCTCCCACAGCTGTGGGGGTCTCATGTGAGAGTTTTGTCAAACAATACCATGTCAGTTGCATATGTAAATTGGCAAGGCGGAACTCGATCAAAAGTGCTGATGTCTACGGCGGTGGAGATTCTCGAACTCGCTGAAACCATCTCTTGTCCCTCTAAGCTCTACACATCAGGGAAGTGGAAAATCTCAAAGCAGACTTCCTCAGTCGCCATACATTATATCAGAGAGAATGGTTTCTCTGTCACCAAGTATTCAGGAAGTTAGTGGACTTATGGGGGCTTCTGGAAATAGACTTGTTTGCTACCAGGAGCAACAGACAGGTCCAAAGGTTTGCCTCCCTGAACAGGGCAGATCAGTCAGAGATGGTCGACTCCCTCCAGTTCCCTTGGTGGTTCAGTCTGGCCTATGCGTTTTCCCCAATGATGGTGCTTCCATCAGGAAGATCAGGGTCGATAGAGCAAGGGTAATTCTCATCGCTCCTTTCTGGCCCAAGAGACTTTGGTTTTCATGGCTCAGAGCCATGTCCATATCCGACACCTGGATCCTCCCATCAGATCCGGGCCTGCCCTCTTGGGGTCCATTCCGTCATCTTCGGGTGAGGGGTCTCCACTTGACGGTGTGGAACTTGAGAGGCAGTTGAAATTAAGGGGGTTTTCTGACAACCTGATTAGTACTAGTCTGCAGAGTAGGAAAGAATCCACGACGAAGATATACAGTAGAGTGTGGAGGAAGTTCCTTAATTTTCATACTTCGCCCTTTTCTAGTGAGGTTCCAATTGCTGCAATTCTTGAGTTTCTGCAGAAGGGTCAGGAGCTGGATCTTTCAGTTAACACGTTAAAGGTTCAGATATCAGCTTTGGGAGCCCTATTTAGTCGTAATATTGAGGGAGATAGATGGTTTGTACTGTTTATTTCTCCAGTCACCTTCCACGACAGCGGTACTGGAGGAGGTCTCCCCGCCCTAATAGGGGACAGGAAACACAAAGAAGTTAAATACCCTCCCCTTCCTGCCACCTCCAGTGTTTTTCCTGTCCCCTTTTGGGGCATGAAGAGGTCCTGCGGTAGTGCTGCCGTGGCCGGCGATCGGAGCACTCGCATCTTACCTAGCCGGGCAGCCTGGGTCGGGATGTATCTCCTCCCTGTGGCGCTGCTCCCGTCTCCCCACATGGTGCGGACTCGGGACTTTTCTCCGCTCCTCCCGCGCTCCTTCGGGAGTAAAGCGGAGCGGTGTGGTGCAGCCGGGGTCCCCGCGCGGCTCCCCAGCATTTTCCTCCTCGCTTCTTGGCCGGAAGCAGTGGACGCGCGAACCGGAAGTACCCGAACTTCCGGTTCTCGGCATGTGCGTTCCAGCGGTGGAACGCACGCGCGTCAGGCTGCAGTTTCTGTTGGCGGCATAGCGGTCTTTCCCCTACGCCTGGGACCGGGAGGAGGAGCACAACATTGGACGCAACTGCCACGGTATTTAACCCTGGTAGTCACCTCCAGGTAAGGCCCCCTGTCTGACTGACTGGACTTCAGTACTGACTGACCATGGAGGGTGACAGGTCTATCTCTGCTACTGCCGAGCCCTGCGTCCTCCCTCCTACCGTGAGTAGTGGGTTAAGGTCCCTCTATCCTTGTATTCCTTAGGGTGCCATATACTTAGTCCCCCTTCTCTCTCTTTTCTAGGGAGACAAGGCCTCTGCCCCTAGGAAGGACAGATCTTCCAAGACAAAATCGGAAGATCGTAAATGCGGTGTTTGTGCATCAAAGCTACCTTCTTCTTACAAGAAGAGACTGTGCCAGCCCTGCACCGATGAAATAATTCGCTCAGAACAGCCATCCTTGTTTGAGAGCATTAAATCCCTCATTAAACAGGAAGTGCAATCCTCGGTATCGGCCCTTTCCCAGTCTCTGTTACCTCCGCCTCCTCCTCCTAAAAAAAGGAAGACGGCGCCGGTTTCTTCTGATTCAGATTCTGGTGAAGTTCATTCCTCCGGTTCGGAGGATTTGTGGGAGAATGAGGGCTCCACTTCCACCCCCAGAGAGGAGAGTAAAAAATATTATTTTTCCTCAGAGGACATACAGGAGTTAATCAGTATGGTCAGGGGGACAATGGGTGTTGAGGAGGAGGAGGAGAAGCCATCGGTGCAGGATGAGATGTTCGGTGGGTTGAAACCTAAAAAATTAAAGGGGTTCCCTATACATGAGAATGTACAGAGTCTCATCCTTCATGAATGGGAATCACCAGAAAAAGGTCTTTCTGTTCCCTCTGAGCTAAAAAATCGTTTTTCCCTAGATGGAGATGTCTCTCTGTGGGATACCCCTAAAGTAGACGTGCAGGTCTCTAGAGTGTCAAAAAAGACAACCCTCCCTTTCGAGGATTCGTCCCAACTCAGAGACCCTATGGACCGCAAAATGGAGAGTTTACTAAGAAGATCGTGGGAGACTTCTACCAATCTCCTTAAAACAAACATTGCGTCCACCTGCGTGGCTAGATCCCTATTTCGTTGGCTCCGCACGCTGGAAGACCACCTTACCCAGGGAACATCTAGGGAGATAATATTAGATTCTCTTCCGCTTCTCCAGAAAGCTACGGGCTTCCTGGCCGATGCTTCGGCAGAGTCCGTAAGAGTGGCTGCCAAATTAGCAGTTCTCTCTAACTCAGCCAGGAGAGCTCTATGGCTCAAGTCCTGGAGTGGGGATATAACGTCCAAAACAAAACTATGTGCCATTCCCTTTCAGGGCCGCTATCTGTTCGGGCAGGCCCTGGATGATATTCTGGATAAGGCAACGGACAAAAAGAAAGCGCTTCTGGAACAGAGAAATCCGAAGAAACGTTTTTTTCGTCCCTCAAAGGAGCAACCCTTCCAACGGGAATTCAAAGGGAAAGGCAAAACAGGACGCTGGAGCTATCCTAAAGGAGGGAAAGGTAGGAACATCCTGGTTCCCCAGTCCCAGCAGACCCCGGACAAACAGTGACTACGCCCAGGGCGTAGGGGGGCGTCTCTCGAGCTTTATCAACCAGTGGAGGTCCATTTCGTCGAACCAGTGGGTTCTCGACACTATCCAAAATGGACTGAAATTAGAGTTCGAGAGCCCTCCCCCTCATCACTTAAGGATAACCTCGTTACAGAGTCTCAGTCCTCAGGGCGCATTCCTTTCCGGCCTCCAGAACTTACTCCAGGAAAGAGTAATTTCCCCAGTACCTCAGCAAGAAATTGGCAGAGGACATTATTCCCACCTGTTTCTGATCAAGAAACCTTCGGGGAAGCACCGAATTATAATCAACTTGAAACCCCTGAATCAAGTAATAACTTACAGGAGGTTCAAGATGGAGTCGGTCAAAACAGAGATCCCTCTGATAGGACAGGACTGGGAGATGGCTACAGTGGATCTGAGGGACGCTTATTATCACGTCCCAATCCATCCAGAGTTCCGAAAGTACCTAAGATTTGCAATATCTCAGGATCGGGAGATAGTACACTACCAGTTCAACTCCCTTCCCTTCGGAATCGCCTCAGCTCCCAGAGTCTTTACAAAGATCATGACAGAAGCCATTATATTCATCCGTCTCCAGGGGATCTGCATAGTACCCTATCTGGACGATCTACTCATTGTCGCTCCCTCAGTTTCCCGCCTCAGAGCCGACTTAACAAGATCTCTGGAAATCCTAAAATCATTGGGGTGGATCCCAAATCTAGAGAAGTCGGACCTTCGTCCCTCCAGGAGGAAGAAGTTCCTAGGAGTCCTTCTGGACTCAGAGGCGAGGAGTTCCTTTCTGCCCAGAGAACGTCAACTCGATCTGGTACAGAAGATATCGGCATTCAAAACCCTGAAGGCTCCTACTCTACGACATTCTATGTCGGTGCTGGGATCTCTAACATCCTGTATCCAGATGGTACCTTGGGCACAAGCCCACACGAGAGTTCTCCAGACCCATGTCCTATCATCCTGGAACGGTCAGCAGAGTTCTCTCTCCAAGAGAGTTTGCCTTCCCAATCATGTCAAGACATCCCTGGCATGGTGGCTACAGGTTCGAAACCTCAAAAAGGGGGTCAGTTGGGATCAGATCCCACTAAAGACACTAACATCGGATGCCAGTCAAAGGGGATGGGGAGCTATAGTCGAGGGATCCCATTTCCAGGGCACCTGGGGCCCAGACATCAGAGCAAGCTCCTCAAACTTCAGAGAACTGAAAGCGGTAGAAAAAGCATTAAGAGCTGCATCCTCCCTTGTTCAAGGACACCATATCAGAATATATTCCGACAACATGACCACGGTAGCATACCTGCGTCATCAAGGAGGCACAAGATTCAGGAAACTAAAGATTGTAGCCTCAAACATTTTTTTTCTGGGCGGAGAGAAATGTTCTCTCTATCTCAGCAATTCACCTGAAGGGGTCAGCCAATACCCAAGCAGATTTTTTGAGCAGAAGGGATGTGCATCCAGGAGAATGGTGTCTGGACCAGGAGGTCTTTCTCTCCCTGATTTCCAGATGGGGGATCCCAGAGGTGGACCTTTTTGCCAACGGTCAGAATGCCAAGCTAAGATCTTATTTCTCGGTAAATATGACAGACAGAGCACTGGGCATGGATGCGTTCTCTCACCCGTGGAGGTTCAACCTTGTTTATGCATTCCCTCCGATCCCATTGATATCGAAGACTCTACAGAAGATCAGATCGGAACGAGTTACGGCAATTTTGATTGCGCCAACATGGCCAGGAAGGAGTTGGTACAGCGCCCTGTTAGACATGGCTCAGGAAGATCCAGTGTGTCTACCCCAGAAGGAAAATCTTCTTCGTCAGGGTCCATTGCTGCATCCAAACCTTCACAGATTGAATCTTTCTGCATGGCTTCTGAGGCCGAGATACTAAAGGCAAGAGGTCTCTCAGATGGAGTAATTCATACTCTCCAGAACAGTAGAAAACCCATAACAAATGCTATTTATGCCAAAATCTGGAAGAGGTTTTCATCTTGGTATCTTCCAGATATTCCTGACCCTTTTCATCCAAACATTGCAAAAATTCTGGACTTTTTGCAAAAGGGTCTGGAGTTGGGTCTTAAGCCTAACACTTTAAAGGTACAAATTTCTGCACTTAGCTCCTATTTCGATCAGGATCTAGCCAAACATCGGTGGATCAGGCGCTTTGTTACTTCAGCATCTAGAATCCGTCCCAAAGTTCTCAACAATACTCCTCCTTGGGACCTTAATCTGGTCCTTAAGAGTCTAACTCAAGATCCTTTTGAACCTTTATCTCAGATTTCATTAAAGGTTCTTACCCTAAAAACGGTCTTTTTAGTGGCTATTACTTCTGCCAGACGGATAGGGGAACTACATGCTCTATCCATACAAGAGCCTTACTTGAGGGTAACATCTGATAGTATTATCCTGCGTCTAGACCCTACCTTCCTACCTAAAGTAACATCAGACTTTCATAGAGGTCAGGACATAGTGTTGCCCTCATTCTACCCAGATCCTTCTAATGTGAAGGAGGAGTCCTTCCACACTCTGGTTGTCCGCAGAGTGGTTTTACATTATCTCTCACAAACAGAGAGTTGGAGGATTGACCAAAATCTCTTCATTCAACTCTCCGGGAAGAACAAAGGCAGAAAGGCTACGAAAAATACTATCGCCAACTGGATTAAACAAGCCATAACTCTGGCATACTCATCCCAGAATCTACCACCTCCTCCATCACTGAAGGCCCATTCTACACGGTCGGTGTCAACATCATGGGCAGAGAGAGGTGACGCTTCTACGGAGCAGATTTGCAGAGCTGCCACCTGGTCATCAGTACATACGTTCACCAGGCACTACAGGCTTGATTTCAACCGGGATTTAACTTTCGGCAGAACAGTTCTGCAGGCGGTGGTCCCCCCCTAGAAATTATTTGTTGGTACTACTCCAGTACCGCTGTCGTGGAAGGTGACTGGAGAAAATAGAATTATTCTTACCGTTAATTCGGTTTCTAGGAACCTTCCACGACAGCACTAATTTCCCTCCCTATCTGATGATTTATTGGATGATTCCTGCACTTAAGTGGTAACTATACATACTACTGTGTCCAGAAAAAACACTGGAGGTGGCAGGAAGGGGAGGGTATTTAACCTCTTTGTGTTTCCTGTCCCCTATTAGGGCGGGGAGACATCCTCCAGTACCGCTGTCGTGGAAGGTTCCTAGAAACCGAATTAACGGTAAGAATAATTCTATTTTTATTGTGTGAGCGTAGTGACCCTGTACACATTGCTCGCTTGCCTCCCTGGGACCTGAACCTGGTCCTTGATGCCATGACGGGTCCTCCTTTTGAACCTTTTAGAGTCTGTCGCATTAAAGTACATATCATTAAAGACTGCTCTGTTAGTTGCTTTAACATCAGCTAGAAGAGTTAGTGACATACAGGCTCTATCTATCGACCCTCCTTTCCTGTATTTCCTGATAGGATAGTGCTGAAGACAGAACCTTCCTACCTCCCTAAGGTAGCCGCCAGGTTTCATAGAAGTCAGGGGATTTTCCTTCCCTTCATTTTTGATAACCCTTTTACTTCTGAGGAGGAGAGCTTCCACACCTTAGATGAGGAGAGCTGTCCTGAGTTTTATATAGACAGAACTCATCCCTGGAGGCAGAGTAGAGCTCTGTTTGTGTCTTTTCAGGGTCACAGGAAGGGATTTAGAGTCACAAGGAGCACTTTTACTTTGGATCAGAGATTCAATCTGTCTGGCCTACACAGCATAGGGTGAAGGTCCTCCGGATGGAATAAGGGCACATTCGGCATGAGCTAGGGCATCCTCCTGGGCTGAGAAGGTGGACGTCTCAATGGATCTGATATGTAATGCTGCAACATGGGCTTCACCATCTACCTTTTACAACAACTATAGACTCGATTTGTCATCATCTTCTGACTTGGTTTTCGGGAGATCTGTCCTCAATATGGTGGTCCCTTCCAGATGATGGTTCTCTGAAAGTCTCTGTGGGTGCTGTGGTGGCGAGAATAACAAAATGGATTACTTACCGCTAATTGTATTTTATGGAGTCCACGACAGCACCCACTCGCTTCCCTCCCTTTAGTAGCACATAATAGAGATGTGTATGTAATTCACGCCGGGTGATTTTTAGTATATATTGAGGTATATGTTTATACATATTGAGTGGTTTTTATGAAGATGTTCTAATTTTTTTGGCAGTTCCTCTTGTACTCTGTAATCAAACTCTGGAGGGGAGGGGGACTGCCCCTTTTTATCTGTAGGTTTCCTGTTCTTGGGGGCAAATCTCCTCTCTGTGGGTGCTGACGTGGACTCCATAAAATACAATTACTAGTAAGTAATCCGGTTTATACTTGTATAATGAGAACGGTGGAGATGGCAGGATTAGAGCTGATCATAGATGTGACTTCTCCATCTGTCTGTGACTTTTTCAATATTTTTTTTAGGGTGAAGATCTGACCCATATTAATACTACAGAGTCATATGAGAGGGATGATGAGCCGTGTAAGGAGATTCCTACATATGACTACCCAGGTGAGTAGTAACCACTAAATGCAGAGAAGTCACAGTTTGTTCTCGGTCACCGGCTGTGGCTGCTTTATCGGTGGTGTAATCCGGCTGTATTACCATGATCACCATTTTGCCTTTAGACCACAACATTCTCCTCCATCCAAAACTGTTCAAATGACTTTGGGCATTAAAAGCCCTTTTCTATAGAACATATAGCCTGGAGGATCCACCTACCCCCTGAAATTAGGAGACGCTGACCGTAACCTGCCCAGGTCTGTAAACTGCAGAGCCAAATGACAGCGTACATAGAATGTGCTGACAAGTTAGAAAATTTCTTGAAGAAAAATATTATGATGGTCCTGTAAGAGAAAGCGGAGGGTAATGATGCTGTTGGTTTCCTAGAATCCTGATATCTTATTGCAGAGGTCCCCAACTCCAGTCCTCAAGGCCCACCAACAGGTCATGTTTTCAGGATTTTCTTTGCATTGCACAGGTGATGCAATTATTACCTGGGCAAGACTAAGGAAATCCTGAAAACATGACCTGTTGGTGGGCCTTGAGGACTGGAGTTGGGGACCTCTGTCTTATTGGATGAATCTTCCTTCTCCCCCTTCTGTGCTGCTGAATGTGCTCATATGGTCCCTACAAGACCAGGTCCAGTCTTTCTGGTCAAACTTCACTTTTATGATCGACAACATTAAATTTGCAGTGAGGCCAAGTGTGAATTTCTGTACTGTAACAACAGGGTTTCCCTTTATACTGAATTTTCAATTTCTTTTAAAACCAAATAACTTCATGGAGGATTGTGATAAACTGCATAATAAACATTACACCTGTCCCATGATATACAGTATCTCTAAGCTGTATGTGGCTGATGGCTGTAATATACATTTATTCCCGCCTGCAGGAGATGTGTTGGCTCGAGCTCTGGTTTCATGGCTTCACTCCGTGTTATAAATTCCATTATGTTTTCGATCCTAAGAATTTCAGATTTCTGCACAATCTCTCCTGAAATGGGGGCACTAATACTTTCTCTAATCTTCTGGACAGGACTCATAGTAGCTTCAGTGGTCCACCATAAATGAGTGTAACTCCGGTTTAGTGTTTGAGCTCCCCCCTCATACATACGCTGTTGTTGGGGATGTAACATAGAATAAAAAACTATGTCTTTTTTTACCCTTTCATCTGTATGATAGTTTGATTGTGGTGGGATCGCCCTACCTCAGTTATCTGGGTCTTTAACTCCGTGTTAGTCCTTATCACCTTTCCTACATCGGGCGTAAATGTACGCCGATGTCGGACACCTTCCCTTTGATGTGGGCTCCGACGGTGAGCGCACATCTTTCCCGGCACATGTCATCTGTTTAGAACAGCTGACATGTGCAAGGAGCGCCGCCACGTGGTGAGCGTTCATATCAAGTGAGTAATTCTGCTACATCCAGGAGATCTGATCATCGCTTGTATGTAGCTGAGCCGATTGGGTTATGACAGCTTCCAGTCTTCCATGGAGGCTATTGAAGCATGCCAAAAGTAGAAAAAAAATGTTTTTAAAAATATAAAAAAAAATCACCCCCCTTTTGCCCTATTTAAAACAAAAAAACAAAAAACAAACATAAACCTATTTGGTATCGCCGCATTCAGAATCACCCGATATATCAATATTAAAAAAGAATTTAACCTGATCGCTAAACTGCGTAGCAAGAAAAAAAGTGAAACGCCAGAATTACGTTTTTTTGGTCGCCACGACATTTGCATTAAAATGCAATAACAGGCGATCAAAAGAACGTATCTGCACAAAAGTGGTATACCGTAATTAAAAACATCAGCTCAGTGTGCAAAAAATCAGTCATCACCCAACCCATGATCACGAAACATGGAGGTGCTACGGGTATCGGAAAATGGCGCAATTTTATTTTTTTTTACAAAGTTTGGAATTTTTTTTGCCACTTGGATAAAAAAAAGAACCTAGACATGTTTGGTGTCTATGAAATTGTAATGACCTGGAGAATCATAGTGTCAGGTCAGTTTTAGTATTTAATGAACATAGTAAAAAAGCAAGACAAAAAACAACTGTGGAATTGCACTTTTTTGCAACTTCACCGCACTTGGAATTTTTTCCTGTTTTCCAGTACACAATATGTTAAAATTAAGCTCTCGTTCAAAAATACAACTCAACCCACAAAAAAGCAAGCCCTTACATGGCAATATTTACCCAAAAAATAGTTATGGCTCTGGGAAGAAGGGGAGCAAAAAATGAAAATGCAAAACCAAAAATACCTCTGGTCGTTTAGAGGTTAAAAAGGTCTCCATTGCCTTTTCCAAATGCTTGAGATCTAAATTTATCACACGTCAGCTCTGCACTATTAGGCCAGCGTCACACTTGGCGTAGGAAAATACGGTCTGTTTTTTACATGCGCAATACGCAGAAATGTTCTCAAAACAGTGTTCCGTATGGCATCCGTACTGCGAGATTTTCTCAGCGCTAGATAGCTTAATCCCTTTACCCCCAAGGGTGGTTTGCACGTTATGGACCGGGCCAATTTTTACAATTCTGACCACTGTCCCTTTATGAGGTTATAACTCTGGAACGCTTCAACGGATCCCGGTGATTCTGACATTGTTTTCTCGTGACATATTGTACTTCATGATAGTGGTAAAATTTCTTTGATATTACCTGCGTTTATTTGTGAAAAAAACGGAAATATGGCGAAAATTTCGCAATTTTCCAACTTTGAATTTTTATGCAAATAAATCACAGAGATATGTCACACAAAATACTTAATAAGTAACATTTCCCACATGTCTACTTTACATCAGCACAATTTTGGAACCAAAATTTTTATTTGTTAGGGAGTTATAAGGGTTAAAAGTTGACCAGCAATTTCTCGTTTTTACAACACCATTTTATTTTAGGGACCACATCTCATTTTAAGTCATTTTGAGGGGTCTATATGATAGAAAATACCCAAGTGTGACACCATTCTAAAAACTGCACCCCTCAAGGTTCTCAAAACCACATTCAAGAAGTTTATTAACCCTTCAGGTGTTTCACAGGAATTTTTGGAATGTTTAAATAAAAATTAACATTTAACTTTTTTTCACAAAAAATTTACTTCAGCTCCAATTTGTTTTATTTTACCAAGGGTTACAGGAGAAAATGGACCCCAAACCTTGTTGTAAAATTTGTCCTGAGTACTCTGATACCCCATATGTGGGGGTAAACCACTGTTTGGGCGCATGGGCGAGCTCGGAAGGGAAGGAGCGCCGTTTGACCTTTCAATGCAAAATTGACAGGAATTGAGATGGGACGCCATGTTGCGTTTGAAGAGCCACTGATGTGCCTAAACATTGAAACCCCCCACAAGTGACACCATTTTGGAAAGTAGACCCCCTAAGGAACTTATCTAGAGGTGTGGTGAGCACTTTGACCCACCAAGTGCTTCACAGAAGTTTATAATGCAGAACCGTAAAAATAAAAAATCATTTTTTTTTTCACAAAAATTATCTTTTCGCCCCCAATTTTTTAATTTCCCAATGGTAAGAGAAGAAATTTGAAACAAAAAGTTGTTGTACAATTTGTCCTGAGTACGCTGATACCCCATATGTGGGGGTAAACCACTGTTTGGGCGCATGGGAGAGCTCGGAAGGGAAGGAGCGCCGTTTGACTTTTCAATGCAAAATCCACAGGAATTGAGATGAGACGCCATGTTGCGTTTGGAGAGCCACTGATGTGCCTAAACATTGAAACCCCCCACAAGTGACACCATTTTGGAAACTAGACCCCCCAAGGAACTTATCTACATGAGTTGTGAGAACTTTGAGCCCCCAAGTGTTTCACTACAGTTTCTAACGCAGAGCCGTGAAAAAAAAAAAAAATTCCCCCCCAAATTATTTTTTAGCCCCCAGTTTTGTATTTTCTCGAGGGTAACAGGAGAAAATGGACCCCAAAAATTGTTGTCCAATTTGTCCTGAGTGCGCTGATGCCCCATATGTGGGGGGGAACCACCGTTTGGGCGCATGGGAGGGCTCGGAAGGGAAGGAGCGCCATTTGGAATGCAGACTTAGATGGAATGGTCTGCAGGCGTCACATTGCGTTTGCAGAGCCCCTAATGTACCTAAACAGTAGAAACCCCCCACAAGTGACCCCATATTGGAAACTAGACCCCTCACGAACTTATCTGGATGTGTTGTGAGAACTTTGAGCCCCCAAGTGTTTCACTACAGTTTATAACCCAGAGCCGTGAAAATAAAAAATCTTTTTTTTTCCCTCAAAAATTATTTTTTAGCCCCCAGTTTTGTATTTTCCCAAGGGTAACAGGAGAAATTGGACCCCAAAAGTTGTTGTCCAATTTGTCCTGAGTACGCTGATACCCCATATTTTGGGGTAAACTCCTGTTTGGACACACGGGAGAGCTCGGAAGGGAAGGAGCACTGTTTTACTTTTTCAACGCAGAATTGGCTGGAATTGAGATCGGACGCCATGTCGCGTTTGGAGAGCCCCTGATGTGTCTAAACAGTGGAAACCCCCCAATTATAACTGAAACCCTAATCCAAACACACCCCTAACCCTAATCCCAACGGTAACCCTAACCACACCTCTAACCCAGACACACCCCTAACCCTAATCCCAACCCTATTTCCAACCGCAAATGTAATCCAAACCCTACCCCTAACTTTAGCCCCAACCCTAACTGTAGCCTTAACCCTAACTGTAGCCCTAACCATAACCCTAGCCCTAACCCTAATGGGAAAATGGAAATAAATACATTTTTTTAAT
This sequence comes from Ranitomeya imitator, assembly GCF_032444005.1. Taxonomy (NCBI): domain Eukaryota; kingdom Metazoa; phylum Chordata; class Amphibia; order Anura; family Dendrobatidae; genus Ranitomeya; species Ranitomeya imitator. Next base: position 287,676,413 of record NC_091283.1, on the reverse strand, counting down.
TTTTTTATTTTTCTCTAACTAAAGGGGTGATGAAGGGGGGTTTGATTTACTTTTATAGCGGGTTTTTTAGCGGATTTTTATGATTGGCAGCCGTCACACACTGAAAGACGCTTTTTATTGCAAAAAATATTTTTTGCGTTACCACATTTTGAGAGCGATAATTTTTCCATATTTGAGTCCACAGAGTCATGTGAGGTCTTGTTTTTTGCGGGACGAGTTGACGTTTTTATTGGTAACATTTTCGGGCACGTGACATTTTTTGATCGCTTTTTATTCCGATTTTTGTGAGGCAGAATTACCAAAAACCAGGTATTCATGAATTTCTTTTGGGGAAGGCGTTTATACCGTTCCGCGTTTGGTAAAATTGATAAAGCAGTTTTATTCTTCGGGTCAGTACGATTACAGCAATACCTATTTATATCATTTTTTTTATGTTTTGGCGCTTTTATACGATAAAAACTATTTTATAGAAAAAATAATTATTTTTGCATCGCTTTATTCTCAGGACTATAACTTTTTTTTTATTTTTTCGCTGATGATGCTGTATGGCGGCTCGTTTTTTGCGGGACAAGATGACGCTTTCAGCGGTACCATGGATATTTATATCCGTCTTTTTGATCGCGTGTTATTCCACTTTTTGTTCGGCGGTATGATAATAAAGCGTTGTTTTTTGTCTCGTTTTTTTTTTTTTTTTTTCTTACGGTGTTTACTGAAGGGGTTAACTAGTGGGACAGTTTTATAGGTCGGGTCGTTACGGACGCGGCGATACTAAATATGTGTACTTTTATTGTTTTTTTTTTTTTATTTAGATAAAGAAATGTATTTATGGGAATAATATTTTTTTTTTTTTTTCATTATTTAGGATTTTTTTTTTTTTTTATACACATTTGTAAATTTTTTTTTAAACTTTTTTACTTCGTCCCAGGGGGGGACAATACAGATCGGTGATCTGCCAGTTTGCACAGCACTCTGACAGATCACCGATCTGTCTGAGAGCAGTGCAGCGTTACCAAGTGCCTGCTCTGAGCAGGCACTTGGTAAGCCACCTCCCTCCCTGCAGGACCCGGATCCGCGGCCATCTTGGATCCGAGACTTGCTGCAGGAGGGAGGTATGGAGACCCCCGGAGCAACGCGATCACATCGCGTTGCTGCGGGGGTCTCAGGCAAGCCCGCAGGGAGCCCCCTCCCTGCGCGATGCTTCCCTGCACCGCCGGCACATTGCGATCATGTTTGATCGCGGTGTGCCGGGGGTTAATGTGCCGGGGGCGGTCTGTGACCGCTCCTGGCACATAGTGCCGGATGTCAGCTGCGATAAGCAGCTGACACCCGGCCGCTATCGGCCGCGCTCCCCCCGTGAGCGCGGCCGATCGCCTATGACGTACTATTCCGTCCTTGGGAAGTAAAGCCCACCCCACATGGACGGAATAGTACGTCTAATGGCAGAAAGGGGTTAAAAGCCGGTAATTCAATTGCCGGCTTTTGCTATCTCCTTACAAAACCCAACAGGATATTACACATGATTACATACAGTAAACCATTTCATATCCCTTATTTTATTACATATTCCTCACTAATAATGTAAGAAGTGTATGTGTGTAAAATTTGGGGGCTCTAGGTGTTAACATTAAAGGGTTAAATCACAGAAAAAATTGGCTTGGGCTCCCGCGCAATTTTCTCCCCCAGAGTGGGAAAGCCAGTGACTGAGGGCAGATTTTAATAGCCTAGAGAGGGGCCATGGATATTGGCCCCCTCTGGCTAAAAACATCTGCCCCCAGCCACCCCAGAAAAGGCACATCTGTAAGATTCGCCTATTTTGGCACTTGGCCTCTCTCTTCCCACTCCCAAGTAGCGATGGGATATGGGGTAATAAAGGGTTAATGTCACCTTGCTAATGTAAGGTGACATTAAGCCAAGTTAATAGTGGAGATATGTCAAGACCTGTTAGTATATAACACAGACAGCCATGTAGTATGTAGCACAGCCACGTAGTATATAGCACAGCCACGTAGTATATAGCACAGCCACGTAGTACATAGCACAGCCACGTAGTACATAGCACAGCCACGTAGTATATAGCACAGCCCACGTAGTATATATAAAGGCCACGTAGTATATAACACAGACAGCAACGTAGTATATAGCACAGCCATGAAGTATATATTACTCTAGCGTGGGAAAATATTCTGAAAAAAAAAAAAAAATATTCTGGGGGTGCTATATATATATATATATATATATATATATATATATATATATATATTACACGTTTTTCCCACATAGTATATAGCACAGCCACATAGTATATAGCACAGTCCACGTAGTATATAGCACAGCCACATAGTGTATAGCACAGCCGCATAGTATATAACACAGACAGCAACATAGTGTACAGCACAGCCATGTAGTATATAGCAGCCACGTAGTATATAACACAGCCCATGTAGTATATAGCACAGCCCAGGTAGTATATAACAGAAGCCACGTAGTATATAACACAGCCCATGTAGTATATAGTACAGCCACGTAGTATATAACAGCCCACGTAGTGTATAACACAGCCACGTAGTATATAGCACAGCCACGCAGTATATAACACAGCCCACGTAGTATATAGCACAGCCGCGTAGTATCTAGCAGCCATGCAGTATATAGCAGCCATATAGTATATAACAGCCCACCTAGTATATAGCACAGCCCACATAGTATATAGCACAGCCACGTAGTATATAGCACAGCCCACGTAGTATATAACAGACAGCCATGTAGTATATAGCACAGCCATGTAGTATATAGCACAGCCACGTAGTATTTAGCAGCCATATAGTATATAACACAGCTCACATAGTATATACCACAGACACGTAGTATATAGCACAGCTCACATAGTATATAACAGACAGCCACGTAGTATATAGCACCGCCACGTAGTATATAGCAGTCCCGTAGTATTTAACACAGCTCATGCAGTATATAACACAGCCCACATAGTATATAACACAGGCCACGTAGTATATAGCAGTGTGGCCACCATATCCCTGTTAAAAAAAGAATTAAAAAATAATATACTCGCCTTCCAGCGTCCACTGAAGCTGTCCCGATGCTCCCGTGATGACGGAGCGGTCTCGCAAAACCGCTAAGTCATCTGGGGGAATCACAATGCATCACTGGGAACAGAAGCTGCCGGCAGCATCGCGAGGAGCGGGACAGCTTCGGTGGACGCCGGAAGGTGAAAATAGCACAATTTTATGTTTTGGTTTTTTTTTATTATTTTTAACATATCTTTTTACTATTGATGCTGCATAGGCAGCATCAATAGTAAAAAGTTGGTCCGGGATGGGGTGACACACTGGCACTGACTGGAGGGGAGTAGGGAGGGGCCAATTCGCGGCCGGACTAAGCCTGTCGCTGATTGGCCGTGTCATAGCTGTTTTCATTCTGACCCAAATGTCAGCTGACAGATCACCAGTGAGACCAAATTGTGGAATTACGCCCATCATTTTACAAGCGCGCTTGGAGACAAAAAGACACCTCACACATATCCTGTAAGCAAGTCACTTTTATCTGAAGTAAAAGAGCAAGAAGCAATATTTTATACCATTTACAATAAATGTAACTCAATTCATCAACAGATTCTAGTAATTCTAACAATTAAAGGCAAGAGGCACTTAAAGGCAAACTATTAACCCTTCTATATCAATTGCCTTTAAGTGCCTCTTGCCTTTAATTGTTAGAATTACTAGAATCTGTTGATGCAGTAGTCTTAGTGTCTCCGCTTCAAGGAGACCATACTTCTTATCATGTATGTTCTCAATATTCAGTCACAACATGTTATTTGGTACGTGAGAGACTAAAGGTCAGTATGACCCTGGGTGATGGTGGGGGCTACATGAATTGAGTTACATTTATTGTAAATGGTATAAAATATTGCTTCTTGCTCTTTTACTTCAGATAAAAGTGACTTGCTCACAGGATATGTGTGAGGTGTCTTTTTGTCTCCAAGCGCGCTTGTAAAATGACGGGCGTAATTCCACAATTTGGTCTCACTGGTGATCTGTCAGCTGACATTTGGGTCAGAATGAAAACAGCTACGACAGTTTTGGCGCCCGACCGGGGCCGTGTATTCAGCCTATTCGGAATCCGTATGTGGGAGCTTGCTGAGAAATTGGACATGCAAAACACCAGCTGCAGCAAGGTGAGAAATATTATTCTTACAATCTGTTTTGCACTTGCAATCTCTCATCTGGATCTCTCCATACCTCTGGGTAAAAGGCTGCGAACAAGGTTCAAAGAATCCACATTACCAGTGAGTTTTGTGTTTTGTCTATTTATGTCCGTATGAGAGTTGAATAATAGAGTTATAAGATGATAATTGTTATCTGTATTACTTGTCAATATCCTAATTGGTTGTGTATTTGTTTAGTGTGTCTGTAATACAGAGCTGGGATAGACTCTGTGCAGTGTTGTTATTTTGGTCATTTTGGATTGGCAGTACATTATATGAAGCTAGATTTTGTATAAGGCCGTGGTTTTTGTTGTTTGGCCTTAAAGTGCTTTCAGAGTGTCAGTGGACACTGCTGCAGTTTTTGTTATATAGAGTTGTGTTAATTCCAAAGTGCAAAATAGGCAGGCTGTGTCCACTGACACTCTGAAAGCACTTTAAGGCCAAACAACAAAAACCACGGCCTTATACAAAATACAGCTTCATATAATGTACTGCCAATCCAAAATGACCAAAATAACAACACTGCACAGAGTCTATCCCAGCTCTGTATTACAGACACACTAAACAAATACACAACCAATTAGGATATTGACAAGTAATACAGATAACAATTATCATCTTATAACTCTATTATTCAACTCTCATACGGACATAAATAGACAAAACACAAAACTCACTGGTAATGTGGATTCTTTGAACCATGTTCACAGCCTTTTACCCAGAGGTATGGAGAGATGACAGGTGAGTAAATGAGTATAAGGGATAAATAAGTAAATCCCTGATTGATGAGGGGTTCCGTTAGGTGTGGTCCTCTGTATGTGACAGAAGACATTATTCAACGCAGTTTGAGCTGAATTAGGTGGAGTGATTGAGATAAGGGATTTTCTTCTTGTAAAAATCAACTGAAAGTGAAAGGAAAAGAAACAATCCCTGAATGAGCATGTATGTATGAGTGATCACATAAGTATCATTACTTATCTAACTGTTGTTAATTGTCCAGGATGAATGAGTTGTGGATATTTTTAATGTACATTTAATTTACATCTGGGATTCAGTGAAACCCGTTATATATGGTTTGACATTGGATAGGTTTCTATATGTGTTTTGGCCGGACGCGGTCAGAATCAGCTTATTCAAGTTATGCAGTGATCTGCCTGTATAGAGAAACTGTTTTTAATTCCGAGAGGATGAATGGTTTGTAGAGATTAAGTCTGAAAACTGCTGCATTCTGTTTCTGTGTGTGTAAGACAACAAGCTTTTATCTGTGTTTATAGCTGATGGGAGGGGCGAACCCCTGCGTGAATTGTTTGTGATTTCTCCTCCTTGTGCTGCGGGCCAGAGAAAGGGGGGGGACATGGAGCTGCGCTGAAGAATATGGAGCTGTGCATATTCTGTCCTTGGTTCAGTACGCGCTGAGAGATTTGTGTTTAAAGCAATAGTATTGTATGTATTAAAGTAGAAAGAAATATCGTAAGTTCAAGTTGGAATTTGAAAGTGAAAAGAACTGTGCCTAGTTTTAGAGGAAACTTGTAAGTGATTGAAAAGATTGGTAAAAGATTCACCTGCTTCAAGTTGAGTGATTGATACAGCAAATTGAGGATCAACAGAGGAGGTAGCCAACTGCACGGCTGATGTAGTAGGTGGTGTAACCTGCTACAGTCAGCTTACGGCACATAGGTGGTGTAACCTTGCCGTTCCATGGAGCTGTGCTAGCCAGCTGATCTACCGGGTGGTAGGTGGTGCATAGGCAGCATCAATAGTAAAAAGTTGGTCCGGGATGGGGCGACACACTGGCACTGACTGGAGGGGAGTAGGGAGGGGCCAATTCGCGGCCGGACTAAGCCTGTCGCTGATTGGCCGCGACCAATCAGCGACACGGGATTTCCGTAACAGACGGAAGTGGACCTTAGATATATATGTATATATAAATGAAAATTGTACATTCACACTGAAGGCATCAAAACTATGAATTAACACATGTGGAATTATATACTTAACAAAAAAGTGTGAAAAAACTGAAAATATGTCTTATATTCTAGGTTCTTCAAAGTAGCCACCGTTTGCTTTGATGACTGCTTTGCACACTCTTGGCATTCTCTTGATGAGCTTCAAGAGGTAGTCACTGGGAATGGTCTTCCAACAATCTTGAATGAGTTCCCCTTTTGCCTTCACTATGCAGTCCAGCTCACCCCAAACCATCTTGATTGGGTTCAGGTCTGGTGACTGCGGAGGCCAGGTCATCTGGCGTAGCACCCCATCACTCTCCTTCCTGGTCAAATAGCCCTTACACAGCCTGGAGGTGTGTTTGGGATCATTGTCCCGTTGAAAAATAAATGATGGTCCAACTAAACGCAAGCCGGATGGAATAGCATGCTGCTGCAAGATGCTGTGGTAGCCATGCTGGTTCAGTATGCCTTCAATTTTGAATAAATCCCCAACAGTGTCACCAGCAAAGCACCCCCACACCATCAAACCTCCTCCTCCATGCTTCACGGTGGGAACCAGGCATGTAGAGTCCATCCATTCACCTTTTCTGCGTCGCACAAAGACACGGTGGTTGGAACCAAAGATCTCAAATTTGGACTCATCAGACCAAGGCACAGATTTCCACTGGTATAATGTCCATTCCTTGTGTTCTTTACCCCAAACAAGTCTCTTCTGCTTGTTGCCTGTCCTTAGCAGTGGTTTCCTAGCAGCTATTTTACCATGAAGACCTGCTGCACAAAGTCTCCTCTTAACAGTTGTTGTAGAGATGTGTCTGCTGCTAGAAATCTGTGTGGCATTGACCTGGTCTCTAATCTGAGCTGCTGTTAACCTGCGATTTCTGAGGCTGGTGACTCGGGTAAACGTATCCTCAGAAGCAATGTCCTCATGTGAGACAGTTTCTTTGTAGCGCTTGATGGTTTTTGCAACTGCACTTGGAGACACTTTCAAAGTTTGCCCAATTTTTCAGACTTGCTGACCATCATTTCTTAAAGTAATGATGGCCACTCGTTTTTCTTAAATTAGCTGCTTTTTTCTTGCCATAATACAAATTCTAACAGTCTATTCAGTAGGACTATCAGCTGTGTATCCACCAGACTTCTGGACAGCACACCTGATGGTCCCAACCCCATTTATAAGGCAAGAAATCCCACTTATTAAACCTGACAGGGCACACCTGTGACGTGAAAACCATTCCCGGTGACTACCTCTTGAAGCTCATCAAGAGTGTGCAAAGCAGTCATCAAAGCAAAAGGTGGCTACTTTGAAGAACCTAGAATATAAGACATATTTTCAGTTGTTTCACACTTTTTTGTTAAGTATATAATTCCACATGTGTTAATTCATAGTTTTGATGCCTTCAGTGTGAATGTACAATTTTCATAGTCATTAAAATTATGAAAAATATTTAAATGAGAAGGTGTGTCCAAACTTTTGGTCTGTATATATATATATATATATATATATATATATATATATATATATATATATATATATATATATATATATATATATATATATATATATATAGGTCCACTTCCGTCTGTTACGGAATATATATATGTAATACGGAGCATGTATATATCATATATACACACACACACGTACCTTTACTATGTGTAGACATTTATTCTATCCTAACCTGTCAGTGTGATTTTACTGTACACCACACTGAATTGCCGGCTTTTCTATAGGACACCGCTGCGTATTTCTCGCAAGTCACACACATGGTCAGTGTGTAATCCGTATTTTTCTCACCCCCATAGACTTTCATTGGTGGATTTTTTGCGCAATACACTGACAAACGCAGCATGCTACGATTTCTCAGCCCGTTAAATACGGCCGAGAAATATACAGCAGATAGGAGCTGCCCCATAAAGAATCATTGGTCCGTGTGCAATGCTTTTTTTTTGCACTTCTCATATGTCCGTAAAACTCTCTAGTGTGACGCCGGCCTCAGGCTGTAGCACACAATGCGTTTTTGCTGGGTTTTTTTTTACGTGTTAATGCTCCTAAAAACGCAATGGAATACTAAAGCAAAGTAATTCAATGACAATTCTGAAGTGTTCGACACATTATCAGTAAATTTCTGTCCGTATTTGCAGCGTTTTATTTTCTGCAGCATGTCAATTCTTTTTGCGTTTCTGCACCATTTTGACTCATTGACTTTAATTGAGTCAGTCAAATCTGATGCAAAAACGAAACGCAGGTGTAAAAAGGTTTGCGGATTTGCTGCCAAAAACGCAGCAAATTGTCAAAGGGAATTAATGTCAGAAGGATAAAAAGTGTGTGGGCGGAGAATATGTGCGTGTGTCTCTGTGTGGGCAGAGAATATGTGCGTGTGTCTCTCTGGGCGGAGAATATGTGCGTGTGTCTCTGTGTGGGCGGAGAATATGTGCGTGTGTCTCTGTGTGGGCGGAGAATATGTGCGTGTGTCTCTGTGTGGACGGAGAATATGTGCGTGTGTCTCTGTGTGGGCGGAGAATATGTGCGTGTGTCTCTGTGTGGGCGGAGAATATGTGCGTGTGTCTCTGTGTGTGGGCAGAGAATATGTGCGTGTGTCTCTGTGTGTGGGCGGAGAATATGTGCGTATGTCTCTGTGTGTGGGCAGAGAATATGTGCGTGTATGTCTGTGTGTGTGTGTACTCATGTGACGTGTATACCCAGGCGTCATCTGATGGGACTACTACTCTCATCTGGCTACGTCTTTTGACAGGAGGTAATCGCTACTGCAGTTTATCACTGAGCCGCCGTGAGAGTTCACTGGAGTTAATCAGTTAATCAGCTGATCATCTCCAGTGCTCTCACTTAAGACATCGCTGCGTAGGAAAGTTCTCACATAGCGGTAGTGCCGTAAGTGAGTGCATAGGAGTTGATGAACTCCGGCGAACTCTCACGGCAGTGCAGTGATACACTGCGGGAATAATTACCTCCTGTCAGTGTATCGCCGGAGGCCTGGTGGAGCAGTCACATCTCCTGATGTGACTGTTCTACACGTGACATCGCCGTGGGACACACGGTATTAAATGGACTACGGTGGACAGGATAGTATTATATGTTGGTTTATTATTTATTGATTGTTTTCAGGAGACAAGGGAGTTTGGAGATTAGGCGTTCAGTAAGTATGGTAAATTTTGATTCAATAAAGGAGTCTACGTGATTATTTCAAATAAAGGACTTTATTCTGAATGTCTGTGTTTTATACAATATCACTATGGTTAGTAATGGATAGGTGTCTTATAGACACCTCTTCCTTACTAACCTGTGGGCTTGATGTCACCTGATAATACATAGGTGACATCAACCCCACAAATGTTAACCCCACTTGCCACGGTTACAGGGCAAGTGGGAAGAGCGAGGCTAAGTGCCAGAATTGGTGCCTCTATATGTTTCTAGCCTGAGGGGATGTCAATATCCATGGCCCCTTCCCAGGCTAATAATATCAGCCCAGAGCTGTCTGCCTAGCCTTTGCTGGTTTGATTTTATAGGGGGAACCCATGTCAATTTTTTTCTGGGGTTTCCCTGTAAACTAGCCAGTAAAGGCTAAGCAAACAGCTGTGAGCTGATATTAATACTCGTAGCCTGCGAACCTTTGGCTATTGGCTCCTTCTCAGAATATTAATATCAGCTGTCTGCTTTTCCTCCTGCTGGTTATAAAAATTAAGCTCGAGCCCACAATATTTTTTTTAAATATTTTGAAATATAAACAGATATTGCATTTCACGCAGATTTCTGATAATTGTTTTTTTGTTACAGCATATGTAGGTTAATTATGTTAATGCTCCTACTTAGGCTGGTGTGTGTCTGTCTTTATTTAATATTAATGAGGGTATCTAGCTGAAGAGGTTTAACAAGGAAATGACATCACAACTATTTTTTTTTTTAAATATATTTGTATTTAGCTTTTTGGATTCACAAAAATGCAGAAAAACTGCGTGTATTGTCAGCTGCGTTTTTCTGCCAAGAGATGCAGAAATTTCTGCAAGCAAATATGCAACGTGCGCACACAACCTTATAAATAGCTAAAAGTATATTTCTTGTTAAAATTAATGTGATAGAAAATATTGGCCTTTACAATAGTTTATATTGCTAACAGCCACTGCCACGTTAGTTACTCATTTTTTTTATAATTAAAAAGACTGTTCAGCTTGATTATTTCAGTAGGTGTGTTATATAGTCGTAGTTTTGCCCATCATCCTCTAACTTCTTTAACCCCTTTACATCTGGACTTACACACAGACCTCTAGGCTTTGGCCACATTGATATTGCTTTTCAGTAGTATGAGATGGCAAGAAGAATAGTCAGGTAGTGTAACTACAACCGTGAGGGAAGAGAAAATACAAAATCAAAATACACGAGTAGTCAGTAAAAAAGCCGAGGTCACAACAAGAAACAAATACACAAGCTGGGAGCTGAGTACAAAGGACTGAACCAGAGGAGAACAAGCCTGTATCTTGCAGCTTCCAGCAATTTGCTTCAAGCTTTAGTGGAGTACGGTGCTTTCCAGTTGGCTGAAGTAGGATGCAAATTTCTCTAGCTGGACAGCGTGCACACCCAAACTGCCAGAATGGATGGTACCCCTGCCGGAATGGATGGTATCACAGGTTGCAGGCACCTTAAACTTGGTGGCTCGACAGTCTGTGCCCCCAGAGCTTCTGGTTCTGTTGTCTCCTTCATTACCAGCGCCGCCTACAGAATGAATAAGCAGACGTCATAGGAGCAGATCCCAGAGAAGATGGGACACAGCATTTGTAGAATCCCTAATATGACAATGTCAGAAAACCAGAGTAGAAATCCCCATAAAGTGACTCCATTTTGGACAGTATAGCCCTGTGAATTAATCTATAGAAGTAGTGACAATTTTGACTCCACAGCCACTTTCCGGTAATTAGCGCGTAGTGGATGTTGGAGAGTAAAAATTGAAAATATACCATTTTATTACCCAATACATAGTGCCCAGATTGTGCTCCAGAACAGAGGTCCCCGACTCCAGTCCTCAAGGCCCACCAACAGGTCATGTTTTCAGGATTTCCTTTGCATTGCACAGGTGATGCAATTATTACTTGGGCAAGACTAAGGAAATCCTGAAAACATGACATGTTGGTGGGCCTTGAGGACTGGAGTTGGGGACCTCTGCTCCAGAAGACACGTGCACCATAAATTGTGAGTTCTTCTCGCTATAGTAATTCCAAATACATGGATGCTAAATGTGATTTGGGCACAGAAGCGAGGGGGAGATTTAACTTTGGAAGAGTGGATTTTGCAAGATTGGTTTATGGAAGCCATGTTGCTTTTCAAGCCACTACTAATGTAGAAACCTCTGTTTTTCCATTGACAGATGATGGACCTGAGTGGGGACTTGTTTTTTGTAAGATGAGTAGAACTTTTCATTGGTATTATTTTGTCTACATAACATTGCTTGGTGGCTTTTTAATCCATATTTGGGAGGTAGAATGAACAAACAGTTGAACACCACGCTCCACTGGTTCATCCCGTGAGGTTTTCTATTAGACTGTCAACTGTCATTTTGTTGATGAATAATTCAAATATTTTACATAACTTGCCATTATTAATGACAGTTTAAGTAGAAATGTTCACAAATTAAATTTGAGGATATTTCATTGAAAAATAATAATTTGTTTTATTCTTAGATTACTGTACCAGGCGATCAAAGGTGCAGCTGACATCTTCAATTTATAAATCAGATGATCTTGAGATCACACAGGATACAATTGAAGTGAATGTCATTACGCCAGATGTACCATCATCCCTTCACAGCAAAGATCTGTCATCTGATCTTTTGAAACAGGTCCTATCTTCTGATTCATTACCAACTACTAAGGAAAATCAAAGTCACAAAATAAGCTTTAAAAAACGAACTGTTCCTAATTCAAAGAAGCCAATTTCATCTTCCGAATATGGAAATAGCTTTCCCCTTGAAAAGTCTTTTATTAAACATCAAACAATTCACACAGCAGAGAACAGATTTTCTTGTTCAAAATGCAGGAAATGTTTTAACCAGAAATCAGATTTTGTTACACACCAAAGAACCCACACAGGGGAGAAGCCTTTTTCCTGTTCAGACTGTGGGAAATGTTTTAACAAGAAATCATATATTGTTATACACCAAAGAACCCACACAGGGGAGAAGCCTTTTTCCTGTTCAGAATGTGGGAAATGTTTTAAACAGAAATCACATCTTGTTATACACCAAATAACTCACACAGGGAAGAAGCCTTTTTCCTGTTCAGAATGTGGGAAATGTTTTAGCCAGAAATCAGATTTGCTTAAGCACCAGAGAATTCACACAGGGGAGAAGCCTTTTCCATGTTCAGAATGTGGGAAATGTTTTAACAAGAAATCATATCTTGTTATACACCAAAGTGCTCACACAGGGGAGAAGCCTTTTTCATGTTCAGAATGTGGGAAATGTTTTAACAAGAAATCATGTCTTGTTATACACCAAAGAGCTCACACAGGGGAGAAGCCTTTTTCATGTTCAGAATGTGGGAAATGTTTTAACCAGAAATCACATATTGTTATACACCAAATAACTCACACAGGGAAGAAGCCTTTTTCCTGTTCAGAATGTGGGAAATGTTTTAGCCAGAAATCAGATTTGCTTAAGCACCAGAGAACTCACACAGGGGTGAAGCCTTTTTCATGTTCAGAATGTGGGAAATGTTTTAGCCAGAAATCAGATTTGCTTAAGCACCAGAGAACTCACACAGGGGAGAAGCCTTTTTCTTGTTCAGAATGTGGGAAATGTTTTAGCCAGAAACCAGATTTGCTTAAGCACCAGAGAATTCACACAGGGGAGAAGCCTTTTTCATGTTCAGAATGTGGGAAATGTTTTAACCAGAAATCCCATCTTGTTATACACCAAATAACTCACACAGGGGAGAAGCCTTTTTCCTGTTCAGAATGTGGGAAATGTTTTAACCAGAAATCTTATTTTGTTAGACACCAGAGATTTCACACAGGTGAGAAGCCTTTTTCCTGTTCACAATGTGGGAAATATTTTAAACAGAAAGGGCATCTTGATAACCACCAGAGAACCCACACAGGGGAAAAGCCGTTTTCATGTTCAGAATGTGGGAAAAGTTTTAACCGAAAGTCAGTTCTTGATCACCACCAGAGAACCCACACAGGGTAGAAGCCTTTTTCATGTTCTTAATGTGGGAAATGTTTTAAACGGAAATGGTATTTTAAAAAGGAATTGTCATCATGTTTGGCCTTGTTAAAATAAAAAAAATCATATTCGCCTTCCATGCCGGTGCTGTTCCAATGGAATCGTCACTCGCATTCCTGGGACTCATATGAGGTTGTTGCATCACACGAGCCCTGTGTCCAGTCAGCCCCAGCTTCACTGTCCCCACCCTCAGACGTATTGAAAATGAACAGGAAGCCAGTGCTGTGACTTCTCTTTGACTTCCTCTTATTGTTCGATTTGTCTGAAGGTGAGAACAGTGAAGCCACCACTAATTGGATGCAGGGCTCATATGACATAAAAACCTGAGCCTCCGAAATGCAAGTGCTGACACTGCTGGAACCGACCTAGCATGGGAGGTTTAAAGAAGTGTTTATATTTTAACAGGACCAAACATGAGGAATGAGAAGTCAAAATCCCACACAGAGGAGAAGACATTATCATACATAGAGTGTGAAAAATGAATTACTGGAAAATATTATTTTGTTGACCATCAAAAATAATTCAAACTATCTACGTTATTGACAAATTGTACAAAAACATTTAACAGACGTATTATTGAATGAGAGAGGGAAATTACTTTAGAACTTACTATATTTCTTAGGGTACCGTCACATTAAGCGACGCTGCAGCGATATAGACAACGATGCCGATCACTGCAGCGTCGCTGTTTAGTCGTTGTGTGGTCGCTGGACCACATCATACTACATTCCGGTGTCTGTCGCGTCCCCCAGCGTCAGCTTCCCTGCACTGTGTAAGCGCTGGCCGTAAAGCAGAGTGGTGACGTCACCGCTGTGCTCTGCTTTACGGCCGGCCGGCGCTGACACAGTGCAGGGAAGCTGACGACGGGGAACACGACAGACATCGGAATGTAAGTACCGTATATACTCGAGTATAAGCCGACCCGAGTATAAGCCGACCCCCCTAATTTTGCCACAAAAAACTGGGAAAACTTATTGACTCGAGTATAAGCCTTGGGTGGAAATGCAGCATTTACCGGTGAATTTCAAAAATAAAAATAAATCATTATTTCCCCATAGCTGTGCCATATAGTGCTCTGCACCGTTCATTGTGCCCCATAGCTGTGCCCCATATACAGTGCTCTGCACCGTTCATTGTGCCCCATAGCTGTGCCCCATACAGTGCTCTGCACCGTTCATTGTGCCCCATAGCTGTGCCCCATATACAGTGCTCTGCACCGTTCATTGTGCCCCATAGCTGTGCCCCATATACAGTGCTCTGCACCGTTCATTGTGCCCCATAGATGCTCCACATAAATTTGTGCCGCCGCTGCTGCTGCAATAAAAAAAAACAAAAACACATACTCACCTCTCTTGACTGCAGCTCCCAGCGTCCGGTCCCGGCACCGCCATCTTCCCGGCGTCTCTGCTCTGACTGATCAGGCAGAGGGCGCCGCGCACACTATATGCGTCATCGCGCCCTCTGACCTGAACAGTCAGAGCGCAGACGCCGGGAAGATGGAGGCGCCGGGAAGATGGAGCGATGCCCGGCGGCTGGAACGCGGACAGGTGAATATGACATACTTACCTAGTCACAGCGATCCTCTCCCTCTGCCTGTCACAGCTGGTCTTCGGTGCCGCAGCCTCTTTCTCTATCAGCGGTCACCGGCACCGCTGATTAGAGAAATGAATACGCGGCTCCACCCCTATGGGAGGTGGAGCCGCCTATTCATTTTTCTAATGAGCGGTCCCACGTGACCGCTGAAGAGGGGAAGACGCTGCAGCACAGAAGACCGTGGGACGGCAGGGACAGCGCGAGGATCGCTGGGACTAGGTAAGTATACCTCAGAGCCCTCACCCGCCGACCCCACCGCTACCGTTACTCGAGTATAAGCCGAGAGGGGCACTTTCAGCCCAAAAATTTGGGCTGAAAATCTCGGCTTATACTCGAGTATATACGGTATGTAGTGTTTTTTTTTTTTTACATTTACAATGGTAACCGATTCAGCTATGTCAGCGGGTGATCCATCGCCGAAATAAAGTTCCAGACTTTCAGCTCCGACCAGCGATGTCACAGCAGGATCCTGATCGCTGCTGCGTGTCAAACACAACAATATCGCTATCCAGGACGCTGCAACGTCACGGATCGTTATCATTCTAAAGTTGCTCAGTGTGAAGGTACCTTAAGATTATAAGACACACACTTTTCTTATTACATAATTTTATTAAGAAAATTACACAATAGTTTTTCAAAGAGACATCAGTAGAACAAATATATTTTCAATGTTACTGTACATTGTATCATTATATGCTATTGTTGTACATAAAATACAATAAAGTTGTCATCTTCCAAGGATTCATTTTTTTTTTCATTCAAACCAATACAACCCCCCCCCAATAACACTCCAGATAAATCTGTATTCATACTATTATTTTTTTTATGATGTGAATACATTAGAATATCTGCCATGCATGTGTACTCGCCTTTCTTATATCATTTAACCTGGATTGATGATACTACAAGTGTTCATGAAGACAGAAATTGCCATGTTATTTCTCAGGAGTATTCCAGATGGTAGGCCTGGAACATTCATCCAGGATCCCCAGATGTTGTCAAATTTCCAACCAAATAATATTGTTTTGCATATTTATTAACTCATTAACTGTCGGTGCTTGAGCGCTTGTCCAATGTTGTGCAATAAGTTTGCGAGCTTGATACAATGTTCGAAAAAGACCTACAGCCATTGTGGATTCAAAACTTCCGTAATAAGCATCACATCTGCTTTTTTAATGTAGCTGCCAGGTGATGGTCTCCCATGTGAGACTGTGAGAGTTTCTGATAGATGTTTGAAATTAAGCCGGTCATGTATTTTGCCGCTGCTATTGAGTCTAGTAAATATTTTTTTTCAGTATATCCTGTGCCGCAGCTCTAAACTAAGTTAGATCTGCATTCCTAAGTTGTAGGTATCGAAAGAAGAGGCCATGAGGCAATCCAAACTCTTTTTGTAGTTTGTTAGGGTATGTGCACACGTTGCAGATTTGGCTGCAGATCCGCAGCGGATTTGGCCCTGCGGATCCGCAGCAGTTTTCTATGCTGTGTACGGTACCATGTAAACCCATGGAAAACAAAATCTGCAGTGCACATGCTGAGGAAAATTCCGGCAGATACGCAGCGGTTTATTTTCTGCAGGATGTCAATTCTTTGTGCAGATTCCGCAGCGTTTTACACCTATTCCATAATAGGAATCCCCAGGTTTAAAAACGCAGGCGAATTCCACACAAAATCTGCACAAAATCCACAGGGAATCTGCAGGTAAAATGCAGGGCGTTTTACCTGCGGATTCTGCAGAATCTGCATGGAAAAATCTGCATACCCTTAACCCTGCTGTTCTGTTTGGTCTGGGTACACCGATTTTGAACTTTTGTATTTTTTGGGGTGTTCAAGATGTGGTTCTGAAACTTGTGGTTGATTGACTTAAATGAGGATGGGTCGGTCGGCCACGGGTTTCAGAGCCGCATCTTGAATATTTTAAAGAATATTGAAGTTCAAGGTCGGTCGTTTTTGACCAACAGAACAGCAGGGTTAAAGCTTTTAAGTGTTCCATTTCCTACTAATTGATCTAAAGTCTGAATTCCCTTTGATTCCCATCCTCAGAAACCAGTCCACCAGTCGCTGATTTTGCCATAATGGGGTAAATTTAGAGTATTCCCTTATCCCCAAAGTCTCTCCTCTGTCCCACAAGTTGTACGTCATTGCTAAGCTCAGACTCAACAGAGTGATCTATTTCAAGTATTTATTTGTTAATGTTTATGATTATGGCTTACAGCCAATGAAAACCCAAAGGTCATTATCTCAGTAAATTAGAATAATTAACAAAAAACACCTGCAAAAGCTTCCTAAGCGTTTAAAAAGGTCCCTTAGGGTTCCGTCACACAGTGGCACTTTGATCGCAAGGACGGCACGATCTGTGACGTTCCATCGATATCCTTACGATCTCGCTGTGTCTGACACGCTACTGCGATCAGGGACCCCGCTGAGAATCGTACGTCGTAGCAGATCGTTTGAAACTTTCTTTCGTCGCTGGATCTCCCGCTGACATCGCTGAATCGGCGTGTGTGACGCCGATTCAGCGATGGCTTCACTGGTAACCAGGGTAAACATCGGGTTACTAAGCGCAGGGCTGCGCTTAGTAACCCGATGTTTACCCTGGTTACCAGCGTAAACGTAAAAAAACCAAACACTACATACTTACCTTCAGCTGTCTGTCCCCGGCGCTCTGCTTCTCTGCACTCCTCCTGCATCCTGTGTCAGCGCCGGCCAGCCGGAAAGCACAGCGGTGACGTCACCGCTCTGCTTTCCGGCTGGCCGCTCACTGTCAGTGCAGGAAAGCACAGTGCTGGCGACAGACACGGAAGGTAAGTATGTAGTGTTGGTTTTTTTACGTTTACGCTGGTAACCAGGGTAAACATTGGGTTACTAAGCGCGGCCCTGCGCTTAGTAACCCGATATTTACCCTGGTTACCAGGGGACTTCGGGATCGTTGGTCGCTGGAGAGCTGTCTGTGTGACAGCTCTCCAGCGACCAAACAGCGATGCTGCAGCGATCGACATCATTGTCGTATCGCTGCAGCGTCGTTTCAGTGTAACGGTACCCTTAGTC
Organism: Ranitomeya imitator; assembly: GCF_032444005.1. Classification (NCBI taxonomy): domain Eukaryota; kingdom Metazoa; phylum Chordata; class Amphibia; order Anura; family Dendrobatidae; genus Ranitomeya; species Ranitomeya imitator. The sequence goes on along the minus strand of NC_091283.1, from coordinate 287,658,378 downwards.
TGTTTCAGTAGGCTCCACAATGATAGGGAAGACTGCTGGTGGATAGATGTCTAGAAGGCAGTCATTGACAAACTCCACAAGGAAGGTAAGGAAGGTAGAAAAAGGTGCACATGCAACCGGGATAACCACAGCTTTGAAAAGATCATTACGAAAAGGCCATTCAAAAAATTGGGGAAATTCACAAGGAGTGGACTGCTACTGGAGTCATTGCTTCAAAAGCCACCACACACAGACGTATTCAGGACATGGGCTACAAGTGTCACATTCCTTGTATCAAGCCACTCATGACCAATAGACGCCAGAAGTGTCTTACCTGGGCCAAGGAGAAAAAGAACTGGACTGTCGCTCATTGGTCCGAGGTGTTGTTTTCAGATGAAAGTAAATTTTGCATTTCATTTGGAAATCCAGGTTCCAGAGTCTGGAGGAAGAGTGGAGAGGCCACAATCCAAGCTGCTTGAGGTCTAGTGTGAAATTTCCACAATTAAAGGGGTTGTCCACTACTTTCAATTAACCCCCCAATGTACCCCCCCAGGGCCCCTAATGAATTGTGCAATTAACTTCCGTTGCCGTTTTTGCCTGTGAGCGGCGCTATTCTGGCTGCTGAGTCCGGGTCACGTGACCCCCAGGCTGCAGCCGCCGCTCATTTCCGCCGTCACGTCAATCTCCAGACTAGAAATTGACGTGACGTCAGCAGCAGGCGTGACCAGCCCCTACAGTCAGCAGTCACTCATCAAGAGTGACTGGGCTGTGGGCGGTGCTGGGGGCTGCCTGCAGGGCTGTGCTGGGGACGGGTGGGGCTGACAGTGTATGCTCAGTGCTGATGAGTGCTGGGATCTGCGGGCGGGCGGGGCTGTGCTGCTGTCGCTGGGGGTCTGCCCGCCGCCGGTGTCTGCCCGCCGCCGGTGTCTGTCTGCCTGGCGCCGGTATGTGTGTGCTGGCGCTGTGTGTGTGTGTGCAGGCATCGTCCGATGGGACTACAAGTCCCATCGGGCTCCGCCTGCTACACTGACAGTGAGTGACACATTAGCCAATGATGGGACAGTAGTAGTCCCATCATCCGGCTAATGTGTTGAATGTAAAAAAAAAAAAAACACACCATGTGACAACATGCAACACATGCACCATGCGACGACATGCACCATGCTACATGCACCATGTGACGACATGCACCATACGACATGCTACATGCGACGACATGCGGCATGCACTGACATGCACCATACGCTGACATGCACCATGCGGCGACATGCACCATGCGACATGCTGCATGCGACATGCGACGGCATGCGCCATGCGACGACATGCGCCATGCTACATGCACCATGTGACGACATGCACCATACTACATGCAACATGCGACGACATGCGGCATGCACTGACATGCACCATACGCTGACATGCACCATGCGGTGACATGCACCATGCGACATGCTGCATGCGCCATGCGACGACATGCACCATGCGACGACATGCGCCATGCGATGACATGCACCATGCGACGACATGCTACATGCACCATGCGATGACATGCACCATGCGGCGACATGCACCATGCGGCGATGTGCACCATGCGCTGACATGCTGCATGCACCATGTGACGACATGCACCATGCGACGACATGCGCCTACATGCACCAATACATACATACAACACACACCTTGTGACATCAAGCAACACATGCACCATGCGACATGCTACATGCACCATGCGACGACATGCACCATGCGACATGCTACATGCACCATGCGACGACATGCGGCATGCACTGACATGCACCATGCGACGACATGCACTGTTATGACCTGGTGGTTAGGACAATAATGGACCTGGTGGTTAAGAGCACCCGGAAAGACCTGATAGCTACAAAAACACAGGACAAGCTCTGGGAAGTGGAAACTCTGCTGACCACAATCCCTAATCCTATCACACACACTAGAAATAGCCGTGGATTGCTCCTAACGCTCCCTATGCAACTCTTCACAGCCTAAGAACTAGCTAGCCCTAAAGAAAGGAAAATAAAGCCTACCTTGCCTCAGAGAAATTCCCCAAAGGAAAAGGCAGCCCCTCACATATATTGACTGTGAGTTAAGATGAAATCACAAACACAGAGATGAAATAGATTTAGCAAAGAGAGGCCCGACTTACTGAACAGACAGAGGATAGGAAAGGTCACTTTGCGGTCAGCACAAAAACCTACAAAAAGCCACGCAGAGTGTGCAAGAAAAAAAACCTTCCGCACCGACTCACGGTGCGGAGGCGCCACTTCTGCATCCCAGAGCTTCCAGCAAGCAAAGCAAAATTCACAATAGCAAGCTGGACAGAAAAAATAGCAAACAAGAAAATAGCAAAGAGGAACTTAGCTTCTGCTGGCGTAAACAGGTAACCAGAATGATCCAGGAGCGAACTAGACCAATAGTACAACATTGACAGCTGGCATGGGGCAAAGATCTAAGTGGAGTTAAATAGAGCAGCCCACTAACGAATTAGCCTCGTCACCTGTGGAAGGAAACTCAGAAACACCCACAGCCACTAGAGGAAGTCCATGGACAGAACCAGCCGAAGTACCATTCATGACCACAGGAGGGAGCCCGACAACAGAATTCACAACAATGCACCATGCGACGACATGCGACATGCTGCATGCACCATGCGACGACATGCACCATGCGACGACATGCACCATGCGACGACATGCTACATGCACCATGCGACGACGTGCACCATGCGCTGACATGCGACATGCTGCTTGCACCATGTGACGGCATGTGACATGCACCATGCGACGACATGTGTTGTGAATTCTGTGGCAGAGCTCCCTCCTGTGGTCACAAGTGGTACTTCGGCTGATTCTCTCTATGAGCTTCCGTTGGTGGAGGAGAGTGGTACTGCGGCTTCTGAGTTTCCTTCCTCAGGTGATGTGGTGAAGTCGTTAGGTGCTGCTCTATTTAACTCCACCTAGTGCTTTGATCCTGGCCTCCAGTCAATGTTCTAGTATTGGACTTGCTTCCTCCTGGATCGTTCCTGTGACCTGCTGCTCTGCAATAGCTAAGTTTCGCTTGTGTGATTTTTGTTTGCTGTTTTTTCTGTCCAGCTTGCTTTTTTGGTTTTTCTTGCTTGCTGGAAGCTCTGGGACGCAGAGGGAGTACCTCCGTGCCGTTAGTCGGTACGGAGGGTCTTTTTGCCCCCTTTGCGTGGTTGTTTGTAGGGTTTTGTGTTGACCGCAAAGTTACCTTTCCTATCCTCGGTCTGTTCAGAAAGTCGGGCCTCATTTTGCTGAATCTATTTCATCTCTACATTTGTCTTTTCATCTCAACTCACAGTCATTATATGTGGGGGGCTGCCTTTTCCTTTGGGGTATTTCTCTGAGGCAAGGTAGGCTTATTTTCTATCTTCAGGCTAGCTAATTTCTCAGGCTGTGCCGAGTTGCATACGGAGCATAAGGCGCAATCCACGGCTGCCTCTAGTGTGGTTGGAGAGGATTAGGGATTGCGGTCAGCAGAGTTCCCACGTCTCAGAGCTCGTTCTATGTTTTTGGGTTATTGTCAGGTCACTGTATGTGCTCTGAACTTCTATGACCATTGTGGTGCTGAATTACCTAATCATAACAGTACTGGAGGCCCAAAGTACTAATGATTCTCAATAGAGGGAAAAAAGAAGTTCTGAGACCATTTTTTTTTCTTTGCACTGTGTTTTGCCTTTTTTTTCCCCTAGACATTTGGGTGGTTCAGGACACAGGTGTAGCGATGGACATTAAAGGTCTGTCTTCATGTGTGGATCAGCTCACTGCAAGAGTACAGAATATTCAAGACTTTGTGGTTCAGAATTCTATGTTAGAACCAAGAATTCCTATTCCTGATTTGTTTTTTGGAGATAGAACTAAATTTCTGAGTTTCAAAAATAATTGTAAACTATTTCTGGCTTTGAAACCTCGCTCCTCTGGTGACCCAGTTCAACAAGTTAGGGTCATTATTTCTTTTTTACGTGGCGACCCTCAGGACTGGGCATTTTCTCTTGCGCCAGGAGATCCTGCATTATGTAATATTGATGCGTTTTTCCTGGCGCTCGGATTGCTGTACGATTAACCTAATTCGGTGGATCAGGCAGAGAAAAATTTGCTGGCTCTGTGTCAGGGTCAGGATGAGATAGAGGTTTATTGTCAGAAATTTAGAAAGTGGTCCGTGCTCACTCAATGGAATGAAGGTGCGCTCGCAGCTATTTTCAGAAAGGGTCTCTCTGAAGCCCTTAAGGATGTCATGGTGGGATTTCCTATGCCTGCTGGTCTGAATGAGTCTATGTCTTTGGCCATTCAGATCGGTCGACGCTTGCGTGAGCGTAAATCTGTGCACCATTTGGCGGTATTATCTGAGCATAAACCTGAGCCTATGCAGTGCGATAGGACTTTGACCAGAGTTGAACGGCAAGAACACAGACGTCAGAATGGGCTGTGTTTCTACTGTGGTGATTCCACTCATGCTATCTCTGATTGTCATAAGCGCACTAAGCGGTTCGCTAGGTCTGCCACCATTGGTACGGTACAGTCAAAATTTCTTTTGTCCGTTACCTTGATCTGCTCTTTGTCATCTTATTCTGTCATGGCATTTGTGGATTCAGGCGCTGCCCTGAATTTGATGGACTTGGAGTATGCTAGGCGTTGTGGGTTTTTCTTGGAGCCCTTGCAGTGTCCTATTCCATTGAGAGGAATTGATGCTACGCCTTTGGCCAAGAAGGATGGTTCGCTGAGACCTTGTATAGATTACCGCTTTCTAAATAAGATCACGGTCAAATTTCAGTACCCCTTGCCGCTGTTATCTGATTTGTTTGCTCGGATTAAGGGGGCTAGTTGGTTCACCAAGATAGATCTTCGTGGTGTGTATAATCTTGTGCGTATTAAGCGAGGCGATGAATGGAAAACTGCATTTAATACGCCCGAGGGCCATTTTGAGTACCTAGTAATGACATTCGGACTTGCCAATGCTCCATCAGTGTTTCAGTCCTTTATGCATGACATCTTCCGAGAGTACCTGGATAAATTCCTGATTGTATACTTGGATGATATTTTGGTCTTCTCGGATGATTGGGAGTCTCATGTGAAGCAGGTCAGAATGGTGTTCCAGGTCCTGCGTGCTAATTCTTTGTTTGTGAAGGGATCAAAGTGTCTCTTTGGTGTTCAGAAGGTTTCATTTTTGGGGTTCATTTTTTCCCCTTCTACTATCGAGATGGACCCTGTTAAGGTCCAGGCCATCCCAGCCGACATCTCTGAAGAGTCTGCAAAAGTTCCTGGGCTTTGCTAATTTTTATCGTCGCTTCATCTGCAATTTTTCTAGTATTGCTAAACCATTCACCGAGTTGACCAAGAAGGGTGCTGATGTGGTCAATTGGTCTTCTGCTGCTGTGGAAGCTTTTCAAGAGTTGAAGCGTCGTTTTTCTTCTGCCCCTGTGTTGTGTCAACCAGATGTTTCGCTTCCGTTCCAGGTCGAGGTTGATGCTTCTGAAATTGGAGCGGGGGCTGTTTTGTCGCAGAGAAGTTCTGATTGCTCGGTGATGAAACCATGCGCCTTCTTTTCCAGGAAGTTTTCGCCTGCTGAGCGAAATTATGATGTTGGCAATCGAGAGTTGCTGGCCATGAAGTGGGCATTCGAGGAGTGGCGTCATTGGCTTGAAGGAGCTAAGCATCGCGTGGTGGTCTTGACTGATCATAAGAACTTGACTTATCTCGAGTCTGCCAAGCGGTTGAATCCTAGACAGGCTCGTTGGTCGCTGTTTTTCGCCCGTTTTGACTTTGTGGTTTCGTACCTTCCGGGCTCTAAAAATGTGAAGGCAGATGCCCTGTCTAGGAGTTTTGTGCCCGACTCTCTGGGTTTATCTGAGCTGGCGGGTATTCTCAAAGAGGGAGTAATTGTGTCTGCCATCTCCCCTGATTTGCGGCGGGTGCTGCAAAAATTTCAGGCTAATAAACCTGATCGTTGCCCAGCGGAGAAACTGTTTGTCCCTGATAGGTGGACGAATAAAGTTATCTCTGAGGTTCATTGTTCGGTGTTGGCTGGTCATCCTGGAATCTTTGGTACCAGAGAGTTGGTGGCTAGATCCTTTTGGTGGCCATCTCTGTCGCGGTATGTGCGTACTTTTGTGCAGTCCTGTGGGATTTGTGCTCGGGCTAAGCCCTGCTGTTCTCGTGCCAGTGGGTTGCTTTTGCCCTTGCCGGTCCCGAAGAGGCCTTGGACACATATCTCTATGGATTTTATTTCAGATCTTCCCGTCTCTCAAAAAATGTCAGTCATTTGGGTGGTTTGTGATCGCTTCTCTAAGATGGTCCATTTGGTACCCTTGTCTAAATTACCTTCCTCCTCTGATTTGGTGCCATTGTTCTTCCAGCATGTGGCTCGTTTACATGGCATTCCAGAGAATATCGTTTCTGACAGAGGTTCCCAGTTTGTTTCGAGGTTTTGGCGAGCCTTTTGTGCAAGGATGGGCATTGACTTGTCTTTTTCCTCGGCTTTCCATCCTCAGACTAATGGCCAGACCGAACGAACCAATCAGACCTTGGAAACATATCTGAGATGTTTTGTTTCTGCTGATCAGGATGACTGGATGTCCTTTTTGCCTTTGGCTGAGTTCGCCCTTAATAATCGGGCCAGCTCGGCTACCTTGGTTTCGCCGTTTTTCTGCAACTCTGGGTTCCATCCTCGTTTCTCTTCAGGGCAGGTTGAGTCTTCGGACTGTCCTGGTGTGGATACTGTGGTGGACAGGTTGCAGCAGATTTGGACTCATGTAGTGGACAATTTGACCTTGTCCCAGGAGAAGGCTCAACGTTTCGCTAATCGCAGACGCTGTGTGGGTCCCCGACTTCGTGTTGGGGATTTGGTTTGGTTGTCATCTCGTCATATTCCTATGAAGGTTTCCTCTCCTAAGTTTAAACCTCGTTTCATTGGTCCGTATAGGATTTCTGAGGTTCTTAATCCTGTGTCTTTTCGTTTGACCCTTCCAGATTCTTTTTCCATCCATAACGTATTCCATAGGTCATTGTTGCGGAGATACGTGGCACCTATGGTTCCATCTGTTTATCCTCCTGCCCCGGTTTTGGTGGACGGGGAGTTGGAGTATATTGTGGAGAAGATTTTGGATTCTCGTGTTTCTAGACGGAAACTCCAGTATCTGGTTAAGTGGAAGGGTTATGCTCAGGAAGATAATTCCTGGGTCTTTGCCTCTGATGTCCATGCTCCCGATCTTGTTCGTGCCTTTCATATGGCTCGTCCTGGTCGTCCTGGGGGCTCTGGTGAGGGTTCGGTGACCCCTCCTCAAGGGGGGGGGTACTGTTGTGAATTCTGTGGCAGAGCTCCCTCCTGTGGTCACAAGTGGTACTTCGGCTGATTCTCTCTATGAGCTTCCGTTGGTGGAGGAGAGTGGTACTGCGGCTTCTGAGTTTCCTTCCTCAGGTGATGTGGTGAAGTCGTTAGGTGCTGCTCTATTTAACTCCACCTAGTGCTTTGATCCTGGCCTCCAGTCAATGTTCTAGTATTAGACTTGCTTCCTCCTGGATCGTTCCTGTGGCCTGCTGCTCTGCAATAGCTAAGTTTCGCTTGTGTGATTTTTGTTTGCTGTTTTTTCTGTCCAGCTTGCTTTTTTGGTTTTTCTTGCTTGCTGGAAGCTCTGGGACGCAGAGGGAGTACCTCCGTGCCGTTAGTCGGTACGGAGGGTCTTTTTGCCCCCTTTGCGTGGTTGTTTGTAGGGTTTTGTGTTGACCGCAAAGTTACCTTTCCTATCCTCGGTCTGTTCAGAAAGTCGGGCCTCACTTTGCTAAATCTATTTCATCTCTACGTTTGTCTTTTCATCTCAACTCACAGTCATTATATGTGGGGGGCTGCCTTTTCCTTTGGGGTATTTCTCCGAGGCAAGGTAGGCTTATTTTCTATCTTCAGGCTAGCTAGTTTCTCAGGCTGTGCCGAGTTGCATAGGGATGTGTTAGGCGCAATCCACGGCTGCCTCTAGTGTGGTTGGAGAGGATTAGGTATTGCGGTCAACAGAGTTCCCACGTCTCAGAGCTCGTTCTATGTTTTTGGGTTATTGTCAGGTCACTGTATGTGCTCTGAACTTCTATGTCCATTGTGCTGAATTACCTAATCATAACAGACATGCGCCTACATGCACCAATACATACATACAACACACTCCATGTGACATCATGCAACACATGCACCATGCGACGACATGCTACATGCACCATGCGACGACATGCACCATGCGACATGCTACATGCTCCATGCGACGACATGCGCCATGCACTGACATGCACCATGTGGCGACATGCGACATGCTGCAGGCACCATGCGACGACATGCACCATGCGATGACATGCAACATGCGACGACATGCACCATGTGACATGCTACATTCACCATGCGACGACATGCACCATGCGACGACATGCGCCATGCGGCGACATGCACCATGTGACATGCTGCATGCACCATGTGATTACATGCACCATGCGACGGCATGCGCCAACATGCGACATGCACCATGCGCCAACATGCGACATGCACCATGCGCCAACATGCACCATGCTACATGCACCATGCGATGACATGCACCATGCGACGGCATGCACCATGCGATGACATGCACCATGCGACATGCTGCATGCACCATGTGGCGACATGCACCATGCGACGACATGCTACATTCACCATGCGACATGCTACATGCACCATGCGGCGACATGCACCATGCGGCGACATGCACCATGCGACGACATGCACCATGCGACGACATGCACCATGCGACAACATGCACCATGCGACGACATGCACCATGCAACGACATGCGACATACAGTACATACATACATACTACAGACATACAGGACATATAACATAGATTACATACTCATCATCACTTGTCACTTTGTTCCCCGAAGCCATTGTCACCTGTAAAAAATATTAAAATAATAAACAAACAATATACTACCTGTCCGCAGAAATCCAATTAAAACGAGTGTCCCACGACGATCTCCCGTGGAGAGCAGGAGCATCAGCTGATGCGACCACTCTCCAGGGGCTCCAGGAACACAATGATGGAAGGTATGGTTAAATGAAGAATATTAAAACACTTTTTTCCAAATGTGTGCGTGTTTTATTAACCCTTTCTTACTATTGGATTAATAATGGATAGGCGTCTTATTGACGCCTCTCCGTTATTAACCCGGCTTAATGTCACCTTACAATAGCAAGGTGACATTAACCCCTGTAACAACTCTGCTGGCATCACAGCAAGGCCTCACATCTCTCACACAATCTTACCCACTGCTCCAGGCCATGATGTGGTTTCTGTTTCATGCCAGCTCCATGTTCTGTGTCTCTGCTCTGTGCATGCTTCATGGCTATGTGTATAGGGGGCCGGCGCCTGAACTCTCTGGTTCTTATAGGAATCAGGTGCACCTGTCTAATCAGTTCCTGACCAATTATCAAGAGGCCTCCTGTATATAGTGCAGCTCCACCCTGTGGTCTGGGCCTGTGCAATGTGTTAGCTCAGTTTGTGTTTAGCTGCTGAGTTTGCCTGGCCTTGCTCTGAGTTACTCCCTCTCTGGAGGCTTTTCTCTGTGCTATTGCCTTGATCTTGTAGTCCGCCCTCCAGGAGGCAGAATATCCTGGTCCCTGTGTCTTTGTCACTGTGTCTTATTCCATTGCCTTGTCTGTACTTTGTCTTTTCTCGGTCTCCTTGTCTGTGGCTTCCTTCCCTGCTGTGTCTTTCCTTGTGTTCTCAGTCTGCTTACACTCCGCACTCTTGCGGCTCTGCACTCAGACCTTGCTTCGCACTCTCTGGCTTTGCTCTGTGGCTCCGCTCTTTGCGGTTCTATCTGGCTCCGCTTCCTGTGTTTCTGCACTTGGCTCCGTCTCTGCTCTTGGCTCCGCCTCCAGCGTCTCCGCTCTTGGCTCTGCCAAAAGCGTCTCCGCCTCCAGCATCTCCGCTCTTGGCTCCGCCTCCAGCGTCTTTGCTCTTGGCTCCGCCTCCAGCATCCCCGCTCTTGGCTCCGCCTCCAGCGTCTCCGCTCTTGGCTCCGCCTCCAGCGTCTCCGCTCTTGGCTCCGCCTCCAGCGTCTCCGCTCTTGGCTCCGCCTCCAGCGTCTCCGCTCTTGGCTCCGCCTCCAGCATCTCCGCTCTTGGCTCCGCCTCCAGCGTCTCCGCTCTTGGCTCCGCCTCCAGCGTCTCCGCCCTTGGCTCCGCCTTTTGCGGCTCCGTCCTTGGCTTTGCCTTCTCCTTCTCTTCTCTTAGTTCCACCTTCTACTCGTACTCAGCCTCCTGCATTTCTGTTCTTGGTTCTAGCTCTTGTGCTTTCGCTCTGCATCCGCTCTTGCGGTCTTTCTCTACTTGTTACTTAGTCCTCCTGTCTGAACAGGTTCCAACCTGTTTCACATACCTGCCTGCAGACCGGTACCTACCGGTTCTTCCTATGTTCCAGCCATACCCGCCTGCCAACCAGAGAGCCAGCCGTGTCCGCCTGCCCGCCAGTGTCTCTGTTGTACCCGTCTGCCTGCCTGTGTTCCAGCCATGCCCGCCTGTCAGCCAGAGTGCCAGCCGTGCCCGCTCCGTTCCTTAGTGGGATCAGCAGCCACAGCCAGACATCACCCTGGAGTGGCACCTGGTAGCTTCCTATTGTACAAGTCTGACCTCACCATCAGAGGCTCCAGCTAACACCTAGGAAGCTACTTAGTTACACCCCTTCCAGGGAAGTTTGGTCTGTGGTCCAGTGGGAAGAGAGGGGCTAAGTGCCGGAATTGGCGCATCTTACAGATGCACCATTTCTGGGGCGGCTGCGGACTGGTATTTGTAGCCGGGGGGGGCCAATGAAGTGGGGTCCCCCTATATTTTATAGCCAGAAAGGCTACGCAGACAGCTGCGGGCTGGTATTCATAGCAGGCTACAGATATTGGCCCCGGCCATCGGCTTTCCCCCTCTGGCGCAGAAAATTGCGCGGGAGCCCACGCCGTTTTTTTCCGCTTATTTTTTTTTTTTTAATTCAACGCTCATTAAGGCCTCTTTCATTCTTGCGTCGGTACGGGTCCATCGCTATGCGTCGGGCCGACATACCGACGCACGTTGTGAAATTTGTGCACCACGTGTGCAGCGGATGCAGTTTTTCAACGCATCCACTGCCCATTCTGAAGTGCGGGGAGGAGGGGGCGGATTTTCTGCCGCGCATGCGCGGTAGAAAATGGCGGGCGCGTCGGCCAAAAAATTTTTCAATTGAATGTTTTTTCGTGCCGACGGTCCGCCAAAACACAATGGATCCGTAGCACGACGGAGGCGATGTCTGGCCATCCATCACGATCCGTCGCTAATACAAGTCTATGGGTAAAATGTTTCCTGCGAGCACATTTGCAGGATCGGTTTTTTAGCACCGGATCGTTTTTTTCTGTCAGATCCGTTTTTTTCAACCGGATTCGTTTTTTTCCGCCGGATCCATTTTATTCCACCGGATGTTTTTTTTTCCGCCAGATCTGTTTTTTCTCATAGAGTTGTATTAGCGCCGGATTGCGCCTGATGGCCACACATTTAATCCGTTTTTGCAGGATCCGTCAAAAAAGCTGTTTCCGCCGGACGGAAAACACATACAGAGGAACGGTTTTTCGGTACGTCGAAAAAATGCACAGCGACTGATCTAGCAAAAAACGGATGAAACGTGTGGCCATCAGACATACTCTGGCGCTAATACAACTCTATGAGAAAAAAACGGATCTGGTGGAAAAAAAACGATCAGGTGGAAAAAAAACGGATACGGCGGAGAAAAAAAGATCCGCCGAAAAAAAACGGATCCTGCAAATTTGCTCGCAGGATGCGTTTTGTACCCATAGACTTGTATTAGCAACGGATCTGTCGTGTTTTGGCGGACGCGACGCGCAAAAAAAGTTCAATGTAACTTTTTTTGTGCGACGTGTCTGCCATTTCCGACCACGCATGCGTGGCTGGAACTCCGCCCCCTCCTCCACGCTCATCACAATGGGCAGCGGATGCGTTGTAAAACTGCATCCGCTGCCCATGTTGTGCTAAATTTAGCATAACGTCCGTCGGTACGTCTGGCCGAAGGTTTGCGACGGCCCCGTACCGACGCAAGTGTGAAAGTAGCCTTACATCTGAATTTGCTGAGTATAATGCAGCCACCCCAGAGTATAAAGTAACCCCCCAAAGAATATAATGCAGCCGCCCATAGAGTATGATGCAATCACCCCTCATCTACAGTTAGGGCCAGAAATATTTGGACAGTGACACAATTTTCGCGAGTTGGGCTCTGCATGCCACCACATTGGATTTGAAGTGAAACCTCTACAACAGAATTCAAGTGCAGATTGTAACATTTAATTTGAAGGGTTGAACAAAAATATCTGATAGAAAATGTAGGAATTGTACACATTTCTTTACAAACACTCCACATTTTAGGAGGTCAAAAGTAATTGGACAAATAAACATAACCCAAACAAAATATTTTTATTTTCAATATTTTGTTGCAAATCCTTTGGAGGCAATCACTGCCTTAAGTCTGGAACCCATGGACATCACCAAACGCTGGGTTTCCTCCTTCTTAATGCTTTGCCAGGCCTTTACAGCCGCAGCCTTCAGGTCTTGCTTGTTTGTGGGTCTTTCCGTCTTAAGTCTGGATTTGAGCAAGTGAAATGCATGCTCAATTGGGTTTAGATCTGGAGATTGACTTGGCCATTGCAGAATGTTCCACTTTTTGGCACTCATGAACTCCTGGGTAGCTTTGGCTGTATGCTTGGGGTCATTGTCCATCTGTACTATGAAGCGCCGTCCAATCAACTTTGCAGCATTTGGCTGAATCTGGGCTGAAAGTATATCCCGGTACACTTCAGAATTCATCCGGCTACTCTTGTCTGCTCTTATGTCATCAATAAACACAAGTGACCCAGTGCCATTGAAAGCCATGCATGCCCATGCCATCACGTTGCCTCCACCATGTTTTACAGAGGATGTGGTGTGCCTTGGATCATGTGCCGTTCCCTTTCTTCTCCAAACTTTTTTCTTCCCATCATTCTGGTACAGGTTGATCTTTGTCTCATCTGTCCATAGAATTCTTTTCCAGAACTGAGCTGGCTTCTTGAGGTGTTTTTCTGCAAATTTAACTCTGGCCTGTCTATTTTTGGTATTGATGAATGGTTTGCATCTAGATGTGAACCCTTTGTATTTACTGTCATGGAGTCTTCTCTTTACTGTTGACTTAGAGACAGATACACCTACTTCACTGAGAGTGTTCTGGACTTCAGTTGATGTTGTGAACGGGTTCTTCTTCACCAAATTAAGTATGCGGCGATCATCCACCACTGTTGTCATCCGTGAACGCTCAGGCCTTTTTGAGTTCCCAAGCTCACCAGTCAATTCCTTTTTTCTCAGAATGTACCCAACTGTTGATTTTGCTACTCCAAGCATGTCTGCTATCTCTCTGATGGATTTTTTCTTTTTTTTCAGCCTCAGGATGTTCTTCTTCACCTCAATTGAGAGTTCCTTTGACCGCATGTTGTCTGCTCACAGCAACAGCTTCCAAATGCAAAACCACACACCTGGAATCCACCCCTGACCTTTTAACTACTTCATTGATTACAGGTTAACGAGGGAGACGCCTTCAGAGTTAATTACAGCCCTTAGAGTCCATTGTCCAATTACTTTTGGTCCCTTGAAAAAGAGGACGCTATGCATTACAGAGCTATGATTCCTAAACCCTTTCTCCGATTTGGATGTGGAAACTATCATATTGCAGCTGGGAGTGTGCACTTTCAGCCCATATTATATATATAATTGTATTTCTGAACATGTTTTTGTAAACAGCTAAAATAACAAAACTTGTGTCACTGTCCAAATATTTCTGGCCCTAACTGTATATATATAATTGTCTAAGGGTTTTTCCGTCTGTCTGTCTGTCTGTCCTGGAAATCCCGGCTCTCTGATTGGTCGAGGCCGCCAGGCCTCGACCAATCAGCAACGGGCACAGCGACGATGATGTCATAAAGGACGTAGACATCTCACGTTTCTGATTCAGCGACGGGCACAGTATCGACGTAGATGTCATAATGGTTGCCATGGCGACGATGATGTCATAAAGGTTGCCTCGACCAATCAGCGACGGGCACAGTCTGCCGCGAATTTGCCTCGACCAATCAGCGACTGGCACAGCATCGACGTAGATGTCATAATGGATGCCATGGCGACGATGATGTCATAAAGGTTGCCGCGACCAATCAGCGACGGGCACAGTCTGCCGCGAATTCTGGAATCATCATTGTCCATATACTACGGGGACATGCATATACTAGAATATCCGAGGCCGCCAGGCCTCGACCAATCAGAGTCGGGCACAGCATGGCGACGATGTCATAAAGGTTGCCTTGACCAATCAGCGACGGGCATAGTCTGCCGCGAATTCTGGAATCATCATTTTCCATATACTATGCATATTCTAGAATACCCGATGCGTTAGAATCGGGCCACAATCTAGTCTATATACAGTGGGGCAAAAAAGTATTTAGTCAGTCAGCAATAGTGCAAGTTCCACCACTTAAAAAGATGACAGGCGTCTGTAATTTACATCATAGGTAGACCTCAACTATGGGAGACAAACTGAGAAAAAAAAATCCAGAAAATCACATTGTCTGTTTTTTTAACATTTTATTTGCATATTATGGTGGAAAATAAGTATTTGGTCAGAAACAAAATTTCATCTCAATACTTTGTAATATATCCTTTGTTGGCAATGACAGAGGTCAAACGTTTTCTGTAAGTCTTCACAAGGTTGCCACACACTGTTGTTGGTATGTTGGCCCATTCCTCCATGCAGATCTCCTCTAGAGCAGTGATGTTTTTGGCTTTTCGCTTGGCAACACGGACTTTCAACTCCCTCCAAAGGTTTTCTATAGGGTTGAGATCTGGAGACTGGCTAGGCCACTCCAGGACCTTGAAATGCTTCTTACGAAGCCACTCCTTCGTTGCCCTGGCGGTGTGCTTTGGATCATTGTCATGTTGAAAGACCCAGCCACGTTTCATCTTCAATGCCCTTGCTGATGGAAGGAGGATTGCACTCAAAATCTCACGATACATGGCCCCATTCATTCTTTCATGTACCGGATCAGTCGTCCTGGCCCCTTTGCAGAGAAACAGCCCCAAAGCATGATGTTTCCACCACCATGCTTTACAGTAGGTATGGTGTTTGATGGATGCAACTCAGTATTCTTTTTCCTCCAAACACGACAAGTTGTGTTTCTACCAAACAGTTCCAGTTTGGTTTCATCAGACCATAGGACATTCTCCCAAAACTCCTCTGGATCATCCAAATGCTCTCTAGCAAACTTCAGACGGGCCCGGACATGTACTGGCTTAAGCAGTGGGACACGTCTGGCACTGCAGGATCTGAGTCCATGGTGGCGTAGTGTGTTACTTATGGTAGGCCTTGTTACTTTGGTCCCAGCTCTCTGCAGTTCATTCACTAGGTCCCCCCGCGTGGTTCTGGGATTTTTGCTCACCATTCTTGTGATCATTCTGACCCCACGGGGTGGGATTTTGCGTGGAGCCCCAGATCGAGGGAGATTATCAGTGGTCTTGTATGTCTTCCATTTTCTAATTATTGCTCCCACTGTTGATTTCTTCACTCCAAGCTGGTTGACTATTGCAGATTCAGTCTTCCCAGCCTGGTGCAGGGCTACAATTTTGTTTCTGGTGTCCTTTGACAGCTCTTTGGTCTTCACCATAGTGGAGTTTGGAGTCAGACTGTTTGAGGGTGTGCACAGGTGTCTTTTTATACTGATAACAAGTTTAAACAGGTGCCATTACTACAGGTAATGAGTGGAGGAAAGAGGAGACTCTTAAAGAAGAAGTTACAGGTCTGTGAGAGCCAGAAATCTTGATTGTTTGTTTCTGACCAAATACTTATTTTCCACCATAAAATGCAAAAAAAATGATAAAAAAACATACAATGTGATTTTCTGGATTTTTATTTCTCAGTTTGTCTCCCATAGTTGAGGTCTACCTATGATGTAAAATACAGACGCCTCTCATCTTTTTAAGTGGTGGAACTTGCACTATTGCTGACTGACTAAATACTTTTTTGCCCCACTGTATATAATTACCTAAGGGTTTTTCCGTCTGTCTGTCTGTCTCTGTCTGTCTGTCCTGGAAATCCCACGTCTCTGATTGGTCGAGGCCGCCAGGCCTCGACCAATCAGTGACTAACACAGTATCGACGTAGAAATCCCGCGTCTCTGATTGGTCGAGGCCGTGGATGCCATGGCGACGATGATGTCATAAAGGTTGCCGCGACCAATCAGCGACGGGCACAGTCTGCCGCGAATTCTCGAATGATCATTGTCCATATACTACGGGGACATGCATATTCTAGAATACCCGTTGCGTTAGAATCGGGCCACAATCTAGTAGAATATAAATATAATACAGCCCCCCATAGAATATAATGTAGCCCCGAATAGAATAGAATGCAGCCCACCTCTCCATAGAATATAATGCAGCCCCATCAAAGAGTATGATGCAATCATCCCTCATAAAATCTAATACAGCCCACCATAGAATATAATGCAGCCCACCTCCCCATAATATATAATGTAGCCCCCATTGAATATAATGCAGCCCCCCATAGTATATAAGACAGCCTCCCCCATAGAATAGAATATACCCCCGCAATAGTATATAACACAGCCACATAGTATATAACACGGCCTCCCCCATAGAATATAATATACCTCCCATAGTATATATCAAAGCCCGCATATAATATAGCACAAATTGCATAGTATACAGTATAGCACAGCCTGCATAATATAGCACAGCCCGCGTAGTAGTATACAGCACAGCCCGTGTAGTAGTATACAGCACAGCCTGGGTCGTATTATATACAGCACAGCCCGCGTAGTAGTATATACAGCACAGTCCGCGTAGTAGTATACACAGCACAGCCCACACAGTGATATATACACAGCACAGCCCACACAGTGGTATATATACAGCACAGCCCGCGTAATAGTAGTATATACAGCACAGCCCGCGTAGTGGTATATACACAGCACAACCCACATCTCATCCCCCCATAATGGCTCCACAGTCCAGTAAAAAAAAAAAAACACTCTCCTCACCTTTCCTCTTGCCTGCGCTGCTCCTGGCTCCTGTCTCGGCGGCAGTCTGCCCGGGACACAGCAGGTGTGCGATGATATGACATCATCACGCACCCGCAGTGTCAGAGGCAGAGCGGGGAATGATGGGAGAGGGAGCGTCAGCGGACGCTCTCTCCTCCATCATTGCATTGAACTATATCGGCGTTATAGACGCCGGTATAGTTGAATGCGGCGGCACTGGCGGGAGGAGGGGGGAAAGAGTGCAGCGGCCCACTACTGGCACCGGCCCTTCTGGCATTTGCCAGAAGTGCCCGATGGCCAGTCCGGCCCTGGTCACCGCCCACACACTTCCCTCCTCCTGAACTGCAGCGTTTCTCGGACCCACATCCGCAGCAAAACTGCAGATATTTTTTACATCTCAATGAAAGTGTAAGGCCGGAGTCGCACTACAGCGAGATACGGCCGAGTCTCGCAGGTTAAATACAAGCTCTGGCACCGGCACTCCGGAGCGGAACGTGCGGCTCCATGTATTGCTATGCGGCCGCACGCTCCGCTCCAGAGTGCCGTATCTCGCTGTAGTGTGATCCCGGCCTAAGGGTGCAGAAACGCTGTAGTTCGGTACAAAAGAAGTGACATGCTGCGGAGAAAAAAAAAAGCTGCGTTTCGGTGCGGCCTTTTCAGCAGCATGTGCACAACAAGGCTGCGGCTCCCATAGACTTACATTGGTTGTGCACAACACGTGGATTTGATGCAATTCTGTACGGCAAAAAACCCTGCGGATCTGCAATCAAATCCACAATGTGTGCACACAGTCTTAGCATTTAGTGAGCCTAGCAAAAAGGCAAGCAAAGAACAAGTGTGCGATTGCACTTTTTTTGCAATTTCATCGCACTTTGAATTTTTTTTCACATTTTCTGTTACGCGAATGGTAAAACCAATGGTGTCGTTCAAAAGTAGAACTTGTCCCGCAAAAGATAAGCCCTCACATGGCCATATTGACGGAAACATTATGGCTCTGGAAAGAAGGGGAGCGATAAACGAAAAAAGCTCCAAAAAGGGGTTTAGAAACATGGATATGGACATATCTATGAAAATAGATAGATAGATATATACCGTAGATATATCTGTATGTAGCTATCTATCCCATATCTATCTAATTCTATCTATCTGTATCTATCTATCTATCTATCTATCTATCCCACATCTATCTATCTATCCCATATTTACTGTATTTATCTATCTATCTATCTATCCCATATCTATCTATCTATCTATCTATCTATCTATCTATCTATCTAATATCTATCTATCTATCTAATATCTATCTATCTAATATCTATCTAATATATATCTAATATCTATCTATTATCTATATATCTAATATCTATCTATCCCATATCTATCTATCTATCTATCTAATATCTATCTATCTAATATCTATCTATCTAATATCTATCTATCTAATATCTGTCTAATATCTATCTAATATCTATCTATCTAATATCTATCTATCTATCTATCTATCTATCTATCTATCTATCTATCTATCTATCCATCCCATATCTATCTATCTATCTAATATCTATCTATCTATCTAATATCTATCTAATATCTATCTATCTAATATCTATCTAATATCTATCTATCTAATATCTATCTATTTATCTATCTATCTAATATCTATCTAATATCTATCTATCTATCTATCTAATATCTATCTATCTATCTATCTATCTATCTATCTATCTATCTATCTATCCTATATCTATCTATCTATTATTTATCTATCTATCTGTATGTCTATCTATCTATCCCATATCTATCTATCTATCTATCTATCTATCTATCTATCTATCTATCTATCTAATATCGATCCCATATCTAATATCTATCTATCCCATATCTAATATCTATCTATCCCATATCTATCTATCGATCTATCTATCCCACATTTATCTATCTAATATCTATAAATCTATCTAATATCTATCTATCTAATATCTATCTATCCCATATCTAATATCTATCTATCCCATATCTATCTATCTATCTATCTATCTATCTATCTATCTATCTATCTATCTATCTATCTATCTATCTATCTATCTATCTATCTATCTATCTATCCCATATCTAATATCTATCTAATATCTATCTATCTATCTAATATCTATATATCTATCTATTTAATATCTATCTAATATCTATTTATCTAATATCTATTTATCTAATATCTATCTATCTATCTCATATCTATCTATCTCATATCTATCTATCCCATATCTATCTATCTATTTATCTATCTATCTATCTATCCCACATCTATCTATCTAATATCTATCTATCCATCTAATATCTATCTAATATCTATCCCATATCTAATATCTATCTATCCCATATCTAATATCTATCTATCCCATATCTATCTATCTATCTATCTATCTATCTAATATCTAATATCTATCTATCTATCTATTCTATATATATAATTGTCTAAGGGTTTTTCTGTCTGTCTTTCTGTCCTGGAAATCCCAGCTCTCTGATTGGTCGAGGCCGAAAGGCCTCGACCAATCAGAGACCGGCACAGCATCGACGTAGAAATCCCACGTCTCTGATTGGTCGAGGCCGCCAGGCCTCGACCAATCAGGAACGGGCACAGCGACGATGATGTCATAATGGTTGCCATGGCGACGATGATGCCATAAAGGTTGCCTCGACCAATCAGCGACGGGCACAGTCTGCCGCGAATTCTGGAATCATCATTGTCCATATATTACAGGGACATGCATATTCTAGAATACCCGATGCGTTAGAATCGGGCCACAATCTAGTATCTATATATCTATCTATTTAATATCTATCTAATATCTATTTATCTAATATCTATTTATCTAATATCTATCTATCTATCTATCTATCTATCTATCTATCTATCTATCTATCTGTAATGGAGTGTGGGTTGGACAAATGTAAAAGAGGAGGTTGGACAGAAATGACATCACAAATCTTTTTGGAGGGAGAGGAGGGAGGGGTTTGGGTGTGTTTTTGGAGTGGGTGTGCTAGGTTCGGGCTTAGTGGCAGTGCAAAGCATCATGGAACTTGTAGTATTAGAGCACAATAACTCAGGAGAAAGGAAGTTGTCGATTAACCCCATGAGAGCTGAATCCAGCACTGAAGATGTGCTGCTACAGCATGATAACAGGTAATATTGCTAAAATAAACACAGTAGATGTTTTCAGTGGCACATAATAGCAAGATTTATGAAAAAAAAAAACTTTATAGTAGTGGACAACTTCTTTAACCCCTTCATGACCCAGCCTATTTTGACCTTAAAGACCTTGACGTTTTTTGCAATTCTGACCAGTGTCCCTTTATGAGGTAATAACTCAGGAACGCTTCAACGGATCCTAGCGGTTCTGAGATTGTTTTTTCGTGACATATTGGGCTTCATGTTAGTGGTAAATTTAGGTCAATAAATTCTGCGTTTATTTGTGATAAAAACGGAAATTTGGCGAAAATTTTGAAAATTTCGCAATTTTCACATTTTGAATTTTTATTCTGTTAAACCAGAGAGTTATGTGACACAAAATAGTTAATAAATAACATTTCCCACATGTATACTTTACATCAGCACAATTTTGGAAACAAAATATTTTTTTGCTAGGAAGTTATAAGGGTTAAAATTTGACCAGCGATTTCTCATTTTTACAACGAAATTTACAAAACCATTTTTTTTAGGGACCACCTCACATTTGAAGTCAGTTTGAGGGGTCTATATGGCTGAAAATACCCAAAGTGACAGCATTCTAAAAACTGCACCCCTCAAGGTACTCAAAACCACATTCAAGAAGTTTATTAACCCTTCAGGTGCTTCACAGCAGCAGAAGCAACATGGAAGGAAAAAATTAACATTTAACTTTTTAGTCACAAAAATTATTTTTAGCAACAATGTTTTTATTTTCCCAATGGTAAAAGGAGAAACTGAACCACAAAAGTTGTTGTCCAATTTGTCCTGAGTACGCTGATACCTCATATGTGGGGGTAAACCACTGTTTGGGCGCACGGCAGGGCTTGGAAGGGAAGGAGCGCCATTTGATTTTTTGAATGAAAAATTGGCTCCACTCTTTAGCGGACACCATGTCACGTTTGGAGAGCCCCTGTGTGGCCAGAGGCGTAGCTAGAGCTTTTGCCGCCCGGGGCTGTTCCCGAGTTTGGCGCCCCCCCCCCCCATCCCACCCCCCCTCCAGCTCAATACACACAAAGGTTACCAAAAATGGTTTTCCTGTTTTGTAGAACTTAAACTGGGCCTAATGGTGTCACCCCCACATGCCACACCTGTGACTTAATACCACCACACCATGACCAGGCCACATAGTGACCGAATAATACTACATACAAGGGACAAATACCACCGCACCATTTCCAGACCACATATTACCACCACATAGTGACTGAATACTACAATACTGATCAGTAATAAAAAAAAAAAACCACAATACTATCACCATAAGTGCCAGTATTCACAGGAGATCTGTACTTAGTATGCAGTGTCTGTGTAGAGGTAATACAGAGATCACTGGTGACATTATACACAGGACCTCTATATAGTATACAGTGTATAGTGTCAGTGTATAGGTAACACTGACTCACCAGTGACGTCTCTAGGTGAAGTCCTTCATCTTTTATCCAGCACAGACCGCCATCATTCCTTCCAGCCAGGACTCGTTTCTGCAGGAAATAACACAGTTATCTCGAGCTCCGCTTGCAGAACACATTACTTAATTTTTCACAACTTCTACATTACACCACATGAAGAAAAAAAGGTGATATAGTGTCACTCTGCACAGTAACAGGACAGCCCCCCCATTTAAAACAGTATACTCAAAAAATAAAATAAATACATCACTGCAGTAACAATATCCCTTAATTATCCCCTATGGTAATAATATTCCCCACCCTGGCCCCGTTTATCTCATTCCTGGCTCCAGCCATATGTTGTCGTATCCTGCCCTCATGAGTATCCATTCTACCCCATATGATCTCCCCATCCTGCCCCACCAGCCTCCATCGTATCCGTCCTGCCCCATGATCCAATCCTGCCCCGTGTCTCCAATCATGCCCCGTATCTACATTCTGCCCATGCCTCAAGTCCTGCCCCCAGTGTGTCCAGCATATTACCCCCATGTTGTCCAGCAATCTGCCCCAGTGTGTCCAGCATATTACCCCCATGTTGTCCAGCAATCTGCCCCAGTGTGTCCAGCATATTACCCCCAGTGTGTCCAGCAATCTGCCCCAGTATGTCCAGCATATTACCCCCAGTGTGTCCAGCAATCTGCCCTCAGTGTGTCCAGCAATCTGCCCCAGTGTCCAGCCTTTCCCCAGTGTGTCCAGCAGTCTGCCCCAGTGTCCAGCATTGCCCCAGTGTGTCCAGTATATTACCCCCAGTGTGTCCAGCAATCTGCCCCAGTGTCCAGCATTGCCCCAGTGTGTCCAGAAGTCTGCCCCAGGGTCTCCAGCATTGCCTCAATGTGTCCAGAAATCTGCCCCAGGGTCTCCAGTATTGCCCCAGTGTGTCCAGCAATCTGCCCCAGGGTCTCCAGTATTGCCCCAGTGTGTCCAGCATTCTGCCCCATAGTCTCCTGTACTGCCCCAGTGTGTCCAGCAATCTGCCCCATGGTCTCCTGTATTGCCCCAGTGTGTCCAGCATTCTGCCCCATGGTCTCCAGTATTGCCCCGGTGTGTCCAGCAATCTGCCCCATGGTCTCCAGTATTGCCCCAGTATGTCCAGAAGTCTGCCCCAGGGTCTCCAGCATTGCCTCAATGTGTCCTGAGATCTGCCCCATGGTCTCCAGTATTCAGAGTGTCCAGCATTCTGCCCCATAGTCTCCTGTATTGCCCCAGTGTGTCCAGCATTCTGCCCCATGGTCTCCAGTATTGCCCCAGTGTGTCCAGCATTCTGCCCCATGGTCTCCAGTATTGCCCCAGTGTGTCCAGCAATCTGCCCCATGGTGTCCTGTATTGCCCCAGTGTGTCCAGCAATCTGCCCCATGGTCTCCTGTATTGCCCCAGTGTGTCCAGCAATCTGCCCCATAGTCTCCTGTATTGCCCCAGTGTGTCCAGCAATCTGCCCCATGGTCTCCTGTATTGCCCCAGTGTGTCCAGCAATCTGCCCCATGGTCTCCTGTATTGCCCCAGTGTGTCCAGCAATCTGCCCCATGGTCTCCAGTATTGCCCCAGTGTGTCCAGCAATCTGCCCCATGGTCTCCTGTATTGCCCCAGTGTGTCCAGCATTCTGCCCCATGGTCTCCAGCATTGCCCCAGCCCCAGACAGTCAGAAATAAAGAAAAAAAAAAAAAAGTAAAATCCTCACCTCTCCCGTTCCCAGCGCAGGTCCGGTGCAGTCAGCGTCTCTCCGGCTCTGCGACGCTCAGGACAGAGAGGCAGAGCGGCGCGCACAGTAGTGACGTCATCGCGCCCTCTGCTCTGAGACGTCGCAGAGTCAGAGGAGGCTGCAGCTGCCGGCGCCGCAGGAACCAGGAGAGGTGAGTATAGAGCGGGGGCGGGGGCGGGGGCGGGACCCGGGGGTGGGGGGAGCTGGCCCTGGTCGTGGCGGCGGACGGCGCCGCCCGAAGATTTAAAGGGGCGTCTTTTTTTTTTTTTTTTTTTTATCTTCTTCTGCAGCGCCGGCCGCCCCCAGCATTGTGCCGCCCGGGGCGGACCGCCCCCCCCGCACCCCCCTTCCTACGCCACTGTGTGTGGCTAAACATTGGAGCTCCCCCACAAGTGACCCCATTTTGGAAATTAGACGCCCCATGGAACTTATCTAGATGCATAGTGAGCACTTTGAACCCCCAGGTGCTTCACAAATTGATCTGTAAAAATGAAAAAGTACTTTTTTTCACAAAAAAATTCTTTTCGCCTCAATTTTTTCATTTTCACATGGGCAATAGGATAAAATGGATCCTAAAATTTGTTGGGCAATTTCTCCTGAGTACGCCGATACCTCATATGTGGGGGTAAACCACTGTTTGGGCACTCGGCAGGGCTCGGAAGGGAAGGCGCGCCATTTGACTTTTTGAATGGAAAATTAGCTCCAATTGTTAGCGGACACCATGTCGCGTTTGGAGAGCCCCTGTGTGCCTAAACATTGGAGCTCCCCCACAAATGACCCCATTTTGGAAACTAGATTCCCCAAGGAACTTATCTAGATGCATATTGAGCACTTTAAACCCCCAGGTGCTTCACAGAAGTTTATAACGCAGAGCCATGAAAATAAAAAATAATTTTTCTTTCCTCAAAAATGATTTTTTAGCCTGGAATTTCCTATTTTGCCAAGGGTAATAGGAGAAATTGGACCCCAAATGTTGTTGTCCAGTTTGTCCTGAGTACGCTGATACCCCATATGTGGGGGTAAACCACTGTTTGGGCGCACGGCAGGGCTCGGAAGGGAAGGCACACCATTTGGCTTTTTAAATGGAAAATTAGCTCCAATCATTAGCGGACACCATGTCACGTTTGGAGAGCCCCTGTGTGCCTAAACATTGGAGATCCCCCAGAAATGACCCCATTTTGGAAACTAGACCCCCAAAGGAAGTAATCTAGATGTGTGGTGAGGACTTTGAACCCCCAAGTGCTTCACAGAAGTTTATAACGCAGAGCCATGAAAATTTAAAAAAGAAATTATTTTCTCAAAAATGATCTTTTAGCCTGCAATTTTTTATTTTCCCAAGGGTAACAGGAGAAATTGGACCACAAAAGTTGTTAGCCAGTTTCTCCTGAGTATGCTGATACCCCATATGTGGGGGTAAACTACTGTTTGGGCACATGCCGGGGCTCGGAATTGAAGTAGTGACGTTTTGAAATGCAGACTTTGATGGAATGCTCTGCGGGCGTCACGTTGCGTTTGCAGAGCCCCTGATGTGGCTAAACAGTAGAAACCCCCCACAAGTGACCCCATTTTGGAAACTAGACCCCGAAAGGAACTTATCTAGATGTGTGGTGAGCACTTTGAACCCCCAAGTGCTTCATAGAAGTTTATAATGCAGAGCCGTGAAAATAATAAATACGTTTTCTTTCCTCAAAAATAATTATTTAGCCCAGAATTTTTTATTTTCCCAAAGGTTACAGGAGAAATTGGACCCCAAAAGTTGTTGTACAGTTTCTCCTGAGTACGCTGATACCCCATGTGTGGAGGTAAACCACTGTTTGGGCACACGTCGGGGCTCAGAAGGGAAGTAGTGACTTTTGAAATGCAAACTTTGATGGAATGGTCTGCGGGCGTCACGTTGCGTTTGCAGAGCCCCTGGTGTGCCTAAACAGTAGAAACCCCCACAAGTGACCCCATTTTAGAAACTAGACCCCCCAAGGAACTTATCTAGATATGTGGTGAGCACTTTGATCCCCCAAGTGCTTCACAGACGTTTACAACGCAGAGCCGTGAAAATAAAAAATCATTTTTCTTTCCTCAAAAATGATGTTTTAGCAAGCATTTTTTTATTTTCACAAGGGTAACAGGAGAAATTGGACCCCAGTAATTGTTGCGCAGTTTATCCTGAGTATGCTGGTACCCCATATGTGGGGGTAAACCACTGTTTGGGCGCACGTCGGGGCTCGGAAGTGAGGGAGCACCATTTGACTTTTTGAATACGAGATTGGCTGGAATCAATGGTGGCGCCATGTTGCGTTTGGAGACCCCTGATGTGCCTAAACAGTGGTAACCCCTCAATTCTACCTCCAACACTAACCCCCCCACACTCCTAACCCTAATCACACCCCTAACCACAACCCTAATTCCAACACTAACCCTAAGGCTATGTGCCCACGTTGCAGATTCGTGTGAGATTTTTCAGCATCATTTTTGAAAAATCCGCGGGTAAAATGCACTGCGTTTTACCTGCGGATTTTCCGCGGATTTCCAGTATTTTTTGTGCGGATTTCACCTGCGGATTCCTATTGAGGAACAGGTGTAAAACGCTGCGGAATCCGCACAAAGAATTGACATGCTGCGGAAAATACAATGCAGCGTTTCCGCGCGGTATTTTCCGCACCATGGGCACAGCGGATTTGGTTTTCCATAGGTTTACATGGTACTGTAAACCTGATGGAACACTGCTGCGAATCCGCAGCGGCCAATCCGCTGCGGATCCGCAGCCAAATCCGCACCGTGTGCACATAGCCTAATTCTAAAGGTATGTGCACACGCTGCGGAAAACGCTGCGCATCCGCAGCAGTTTCCCATGAGTTTACAGTTCAATGTAAACCTATGGGAAACAAAAATCGCTGTACACATGCTGCGGAAAAACTGCACGGAAACGCAGCGGTTTACATTCCGCAGCATGTCACTTCTTTGTGCGGATTCCGCAGCGGTTTTACAACTGCTCCAATAGAAAATCGCAGTTGTAAAACCGCAGTGAAATGCGCAGAAAAAACGCGGTAAATCCGCCATAAATCCGCAGCGGTTTAGCACTGCGGATTTATCAAATCTGCAGCGGAAAATTCCGCAGAGGACCAGAATACGTGTGCACATACCGAAACCCTAGCCCTAACCCTAGCCCTAACCCTAACCCTAGCCCTAACCCTAACCCTATTCTAACATTAGTGGAAAAAAAAAAAATTCTTTATTTTTTTTATTGTCCCTACCTATGGGGGTGACAAAGGGGGGGGGTCATTTATTATTTTTTTATTTTGATCACTGAGATATAATCTATCTCAGTGATCACAATGCACTTTGGAACTAATCTGCCGGCATTTTGGAAGATGGCGGCGCCCAGGGAGAAGGCGGACGGACCCCGGCAGGATCGGTAAGTATGATGGGGTGGGGGGGAGCATGGGGGGGGGATCGGAGCATGGGGGGATGGATCGGAGCGCGGGAGGGGTGGAACGGAGCACGGTGGTGGTGGAACGGAGCACGGGGGGTGGAACGGAGCACGGGGGGAGGTGGATCGGAGTGCAGGGGGGGTGATTGGAGCACGGGGGGAGCGGACAAGAGCACGGGGGGGGAGCGGAGCACAGGACGAAGGGGAGCCGGAGCAGTGTACCGGACAGATCGGGTGGCTGGGGGGGCGATCGGTGGGGTGGGGGCACATTAGTGTTTCCAGCCATGGCTGATATTGCAGCATCGGCCATGGCTGGATTGTAATATTTCACCAGTTATAATAGGTGAAATATTACAAATCGCTCTGATTGGCAGTTTCACTTTCAACAGCCAATCAGAGCGATCGTAGCCACGGGGGGGGGGGGGCGAAGCCACCCCCCCTGGGCTAAACTACCACTCCCCCTGTCCCTGCAGATCGGGTGAAATGGGAGTTAACCCTTTCATCCGATCTGCAGGGACGCGATCTTTCCATGACGCCACATAGGCGTCATAGGTCGGATGGGCACCGACTTTCATGACGCCTACGTGGCGTCATGGGTCGGGAAGGGGTTAAGGTACCTTCACATTTAGCGACGCTGCTGCGATCCAGACAACGATCCCGATCGCTGCAGCATCACTGTTTGGTCGCTGGAGAGCTGTCACACAGACAGCTCTCCAGCAACCAACTAATGCGCAGGGCCGCGCTTAGTAACCTGATGTTTACCCTGGTTACCAGCGTAAATGTAAAAAAAAAAAAAAAAACACTACATCGTCACCGCTGTGTTCTGCTTTCTGGCTGGCCGGCGCTCACAGTGCAGAGAAGCAGAACGCCGGAGGACAGACAGCGGAAGGTAAGTATGTAGTGTATTTTTTTTAGTAACCCGATGTTTACCCTGGTTACCAGTGAAGACATCGCTGAATCGGCGTCACACACACCGATTCAGCGATGTCTGCAGGAGATCCAGCGACAAAATAAAGTTCTGGACTTCTAGCTCCGACCAGCGATGGCACAGCAGGATCCTGATCGCTGCTGCGTGTCAAACTGAACAATATCGCTATCCAGGACGCTGCAACGTCACGGATCGCTAGCGATATCATTCAGTGTGAAGGTACCTTTAGTGATGGTTTGGGGAGTCATGTCATCTACTGGTGTAGGTCCACTGTGTTTTACTAAGACCAAAGTCAGCACAGCCGTCTCCCAGGAAATTTTAGAGCATTTCATGCTTCCCTCTACCAACAAGCTTCTTGGAGATTAAAATTTCATTCTCCAGCAGGACTTGGCACCTGTCCACGCTGCCAAAAGTACCAATACCTGGTTTACAAACAACAAAATCACTGTGCTTGATTGGCCAGCAAACTCGCCTGACCTTAGCCCCATAGAGCTGGGCTGTGGAGTCGATAGTTTTGACTTGAGATGTGTATACTGTATATACATTTTTAAACATGTCTTTTTCCCTCTTGCGGACAGCATGTGCAGATGGACGTGTGTCCATATATTTTGCGATTAATATCTTATGATGTATGTATACATTTGTATATTCATCTTCTGAAGTGCAGGCAGTATTTGCATATCCATAATTAGCATATTTTACTTACATTTATAAATATATATCTTATTTGCTTTTAATCTTGAGTTCCTTTTGTAAATAAATTATGTTTGTATATGTTAAAGGGACTCTGTCACCTGAATTTGGAGGGAACAATCTTCAGCCATGGAGGCGGGGTTTTTGGGTGTTTGATTCACCCTTTCCTTACCCGCTGGCTGCATGCTGGTTGCAATATTGGATTGAAGTTCATTCTCTGTCCTCCGTAGTACACGCCTCCGTAGTACAATCTTGCCTTCCGCAGGAGTGTACTATGGAGGACAGAGAATGAACTTCAATCCAATATTGCAGCCAGCATGCAGCCAGCGGGTAAGGAAAGGGTGAATCAAACACCCGAAAACCCCGCCCCTATGGCTGAAGATTGTTCCCTCAAAATTCAGGTGACAGTGTCCCTTTAACCCCTTAATGACCGCCAATACGTCTTTTAACTGACCTGAGATATAAGAGAATAGCCTCCCCATACAGATGACAATCCAGCATCTGTCGGTTGTACACTATAGCTGACAACTTGCTGTACCAGCCACGATCAGTATTTGCACCATCTAAATCTGTTTAACCCCTTAGATGCTGCTGTCAATAGTGACTACATCATTATAAATGGTTAACAGAGTGTGGGGGCTTCTTCTTTGTCACAATTGGTGCCCTCATATCATGATTTTGTTGTCCTGATGTTTGCCATGGCAATTCATGACCAAATAGCGGCCTTAGAGTCTGACGTCTGTAGTAATCTGTTTTGAAGTTAGAGGCATTTAGGTGGTAAAAATACACATTTTCATTTCTGTCATACCACTTTGCATTAATTCCTGTAAAGCACCTGAAGGGTTAATAAACTACCTGACAGCAGTTTTCAATATGTTTAGGGGTGCTGTTTTTAAAATGGTATCACGTTTGTGGGTTTCCCAATATATGGAACCCCTAAAGTCACTTCAAACATGGATAAGTCCCTAAAAAAATAAATTTTGTAAATTTCTTTGAAAAAATGAAAAATTGCTGCTACATTTTTAAACCTCCTAAAATGCTAACAAAATAAAATAAAATTTTACAAATGGTGCTGATGTAAAGCAGACATGTGGGAAATGTTATTTATTAATGGTTTGCTGTTGTATGACTATCTGGATTAAAGGGATAATCATTCAAATTTAGAAAATTGCTAATTTTTTAACATTTTTCTCAAATTTTTGATATTTTTTATAAATAAACACAAAAAATGTTGAACAAAATTTACCATTATCATAAAGTATAATGTGTCACGAAAAAACAATCTCAAAATAACTGGGATTTGTTGAAGCGTTGCAGAGTTATTACCACATAAAGTGACACTGGTCAGATTTAAAAAATTTGGCTCGGTCACTAAGGGGTTAATGTTCATTTTATTTTGTCATTATATACTTGTTATTTAACCATAATCTCACTAATCTGCTGCATTAAAGGGACACCAAAGCAGCTCAGTTAAGCTTGTTACCAGTCCCCTCTGTTACAGCTGCGACCGCAGACGTGGCCCACCCAACGCCTCCACGTGGATGAGATGGTGACATGCAGAACTAGATAACACCGCGCAACTTCAGGTAAGAAGAAGGATAAAGCTGAGATAATAATTAATTTATGGGGGCCCCACAGAACATGAAAAGCTGGGATCCAACCTTGACCTCAGAAAGACAAATGTGCACAAAAACAAGAGACAGCAGAGGTCATGAAATGGGGATCACCAAACAGCATGGATTTGTGCAAAAACAACACAGCTTTATTAAGGTGAAAACACAGGACAAAAACATTAAAAACATCTAAAAACAATTAGAACAATACCTATAATAAGGCAAATGCCTGTACAAAAAGTAAAAAGGGGAAGACATGTAGACATGTATCTCAATCTCCTATATGGATAGCATATTCACAAGATGTATAAAGTGTATATAGCGCATATGAAGCAGTGGCGTAGGAAGGGGGGGGCGGGGGGGGGGGGGGCGGGGGGGGGGGGGGGCGGGCCGCCCCGGGCGGCACAATGCGGGGGGCGGCCGGCGCTGCAGGAGGAGGAAGGAAAAAAAAAAAAAGGCGCGGGCCCTTTAAATCTTCAGGTGGCGCCGTCCGCCGCCAAGACCAGGCTCCCCCCACCCCGGCCCCCGCTTTTTATACTCGCCTCTCCTGGTTCCTGCGGCAGCTGCAGCGTCTTCAGCGCCCTCTGACTCTGCGACGTCTCAGGGCAGAGGGCGCGATGACGTAATCACTGTGCGCGCCGCTCAGCCTCTCTGTGCTGAGCGTTGCAGAGCCGGAGAGACGCTGACTGGCTGCACCGGACCTGCGCTAGGAACGGGAGAGGTGAGGATTTTACTTTTTTTTTTTTTCTTTGTCTGACTCTGTCTGGGGGCAATGCTGGACACACTGGGGCAATACTGGAGACCATGGGGCAGATTGCTGGACACACCGGGGCAATACTGGAGACCATGGGACAGATTGCTGGACACACTGGGGCAATACTGGAGACCATGGGGCAGAATGTTCGACACACTGGGGCAATACTGGAGACCATGGGGCAGAATGCTGGACACACTGGGGCAATACAGGAGACCATGGGGCAGATTGCTGGACACACTGGGGCAATACTGGAGACCCTGGGGTAGATTTCTGGACACATTGAGGCAATGCTGGAGACCCTGGGGCAGACTTCTGGACACACTGGGGCAGATTTCTGGACATACTGGGGCAATGCTGGAGACCCTGGGGCAGATTTCTGGACACTGGGACAATGCTGGACACTGGGGCAGATTGCTGGACACGCTGGGGCAATGCTGTGCACACTGGGGCAGATTGCTGTGCACACTGGGGCAGATTGCTGTGCACACTGGGGCAGATTGCTGTGCACACTGGGGCAGATTGCTGTGCACACTGGGGCAGATTGCTGTGCACACTGGGGCAGATTGCTGTGCACACTGTGGCAGATTGCTGTGCACACTGGGGCAGATTGCTGTGCACACTGTGGCAGATTGCTGTGCACACTGGGGCAGATTGCTGTGCACACTGGGGCAATGCTGGACACTGGGGCAGATTGCTGGACACACTGGGGGTAATATGCTGGACACACTGGGGCAATGCTGGACAACATGGGGGTAATATGCTGGACACACTGGGGCAGATTGCTGGACACACTGGGGGCAGGGCTTGAGGCATGGGCAGAATGTAGATACGGGGCGTGATTGGAGACACGGGGCAGGATTGGATCATGGGGCAGGATTGGATCATGGGGCAGGACGGATACGATGGAGGCTGGTGGGGCAGGATGGGGAGATCATATGGGAAAGAATGGATACTCATGAGGGCAGGATGCGAGAACACATGGCTGGAGCCAGGAATGAGATAAACGGGGCCAGGGTGGGGAATAGTATTACCATAGGGGATAATTAAGGGATATTATTACTGCAGTGATGTATTTATTTTATTTTTTTAGTATACTGTTTTAAATGGGGGGGCGGTCCTGTTACTGTGCAGAGTGACACTATATCACCTTTTTTTCTTCATGTGGTGTAATGTAGAAGTTGTGAAAAATTAAGTAATGTGTTCTGCAAGCGGAGCTCGAGATAACTGTGTTATTTCCTGCAGAAACGAGTCCTGGCTGGAAGGAATGATGGCGGTCTGTGCTGGATGAAAGATGAAGGACTTCACCTAGAGACGTCACTGGTGAGTCAGTGTTACCTATACACTGAAACTATACACTGTATACTATATACAGCGGTCCTGTGTACAATGTCACCAGTGATCACTGTATTATCTATACATTATATACAGAGTTCCTGTGTATAATACCACCAGTGATCTCTGTATTACCTCTTTACCTCTACATAGACACTGCATACTAAGTACAGATCTCCTGTGAATACTGGCACTTATGGTGATAGTATTGTGTGTTTTTTTTTATTACTGATCAGTATTGTAGTATTCAGTCACTATGTGGTGGTAATATGTGGTCTGGAAATGGTGTTGTGGTATTTGTCCCTTGTATGTAGTATTATTCGGTCACTATGTGGTCTGGTCATGGTGTGGTGGTATTAAGTCACAGGTTTGGCATGTGGGGGTGACTCCATTAGGCCCAGTTTAAGTTCTACAAAACAGGAAAACCAATTTTGGTAACCTTTGTGTGTACTGAGCCGGGGGAGGGGGGGGGGGGGGGGGCGCCAAACTCGGGAACAGCCCCGGGCAGCAAAAGCTCTAGCTACGCCTCTGATATGAAGGCATTTAATTGCCAGTGTAGCCACACATAAAGAATATAGGTGCTGAAGTACAGAAGTGCTTTAAACTTGCAGTATACCAATTCTGAACATGGGACCCTGAGATCAATAATGAGGCCCCATAAATAGATGGCATATAATACAATACGCATGAACTAGCAGCAGTACCTGGGTACAAACAGGAAAATGCACCCAACTATGCATCAGAAGTGATTTCCATCACAAAATATATATTTTGTATAACAAGCATAGAAGCCCTATGTCCCAAAGTACTAGAATGTGCGCACAAATGACAAACAGAGTCATGATGTTGTACTATCATTAGGCCAAATACCTAAATGCGCATCATGCAAGTCTACAATGTCCCCATCACACCTCAGGTATAATATCCCTATAATAACACAGACAGGCACAGAAAAGAAGCGAATACCCTACGCGTGTCGCCACAGCAGTGGCTTCGTCAGGGGTGCAGTTTTCGCCACAGATGCCCGTGTATAAATACCTTAATCCCTGATGTACAAGTTGATGCAGCTATGTTATGTGCCTCGGCCGCATGGAGCAGAGGCAGGCATAGAGTATCATGGAGTCTCCGGCGGTACTGACTGCGCACGCGCCGGCGTATGAGAGCCGGAAGTGACAAGTGCCTGGCAACAATTGGATGCGCCGGCACGTGCAAGCCGCGCCTACCAATAAGCATAGCGAGTGTGTGATCCCATCATGCGCACCCATACAAGGAGTGCGCAGGCGCCGGCATCCAATACCGGAAGTTGCCATCGCTAGGCAACAAGTGCATCTATGGACACTTGAACGTCCATTGGCAACCATAGATTGCAGGCTGCGCCCGCACATAAGCAAAGCGAGTGTGTGATACCATCATGCACACACCAAAACACAGGGTGCGCAAGCGCCAGCGTCTAAATGCCGAGAGTTGCCACCGCTTAGCAACAAGTGCATCTAGGGATGCTTAGACGCCTGAGCAGAAGCCCAATGACATAGCTGCACAGATGCACAACAGTCCGGCCAAATGACCATTCAGATAGTGCAGATGTACCCAGCCCCGCATTCTATATTTGTTAGAGTGCACAGAACCTGCGCCTGTGTTCCAAAGGAACCACAGGCTAACCCCCAACTCAACATCAGGGGTGGAGCCAAATCGCAGTCAGAATGCAATCTCAAAAACAAGAAAAATGGTAACACATGTAAATAACAATACAATCACAGAGCATTTATCCATTATCAACTTATTTTAATCATGTGGAAAATATATAGAAAATATAAAACAGCAGTTTAGCTGTACCCTAAATAGTAAAGAGAGTACAAATAGTTGCTACAAACCTCAGATATTAGGCCATATATCAACCAGCAGGATGCAATATACAACGTAGCGACAAAAGCCGGCATAAAGGCATAGCAGCGGTGCCATAAATGAGCAAGCACCATATAAAGCTTTAGTGCCGATGAACATATAAATGGCTGGGTACATATGACTCCAACTTGAGCGCCAAGTTCAGGTTGAATTACTTGTACACAAGTTGTAGTTGTAACACCGGTCTGAAAAATAGTGAAGCACACACATGTTAGTATTATCCCCAAAGGTGGGCCAAACCCAGGGGGAAACACCACATGTGAGCATGCAGAATCACCACATTCAACCCCCCCCCCCCCAAAAAAAAAAAAAAAAAAGAAAACGGGTTATAGAAAGACAGGGCAAAATAAAGAGACATAATGTAGATCATGTGTAAATATGGACAAGGCCGACCTGGTGTGATCTGAACAGTTGTTAAGTTGTTAACCGGTACAAGGGAGGTCCTTAGAAGGCCACATATAGACAAATAACAACAATACCAAATGGATATAAATATGCTGCCCATATAAGGAAAGATTTGAATCCATCTATAAAGAAGAACAAACTGAGGCACTCAGTCACACATACAGAGATGCAAGAGAGCAAACCACCAAATACCCCAGAACTGGCGACCATACATTTGCAGGTACAGCCTAAGTTTATATATGCTAGGGGGTAAGGTTATAATACATATGTCGGCGGCAGGACAAATATGGATGGCAAATATAGATATACACGACCCTAACAATAGGGCAAAATCACATATTCTTATAAAAACCAGTAAATAAGTCCTCATTTAAGCCTGATGGAGCTACACTGTTCAAATCAAAAATCCATTTCGATTCCCGTCTCAGAATTTCTGTGGTGATATTTCCTCCTCTAATGTTCACTGGGACCTTCTCCAAACCAAAAATCTTGGTTCCACTCCAAAGGGAATTATGTTCCGCCAGATAGTGTGAGGCAACCGACGTGAGTGTCTTTCCTGTGATCTTATCTTTCTTCGCCGTTGTGATGTTTGAGAAGTGTTGCTGGATTCTTCTCAATTCTTGCATTGTTTGCCCAACATACACCTTAGGACACGGGCATACCAAGGCGTAAATAAGATTTCTGGTCCTACAATTGAAGTATGCTTTGGGAACAATCTGGAAAGGTAGAGAAGGTAAGGTAACATTAGTCTCTCCTGCCGTAAATGGGCATACATTGCAGTTACCACATGGATAGGTACCAAACAGACGGAATCCACTATTTGTTCTCAAAGTAGGGCGTTGGAAATGGCTATGACTCAGACAGTCCTTAAGGTTTCTGGCTCTCCTGGCTATCAAATTCGGTCTGGGGGAGATATGTGGCACCAATTTGGATTCATTCAATAGTAGACCCCAATATCTAGACAAGATGTTACGAATGTCGTGCCACTGGTTGTTAAATGTTGTCACTATCCCCAATGGCCTGCCAGGGGCCCTTACCCTGGGTCGCAGTAAAGCCGTCCTGTCCTGATCTCTGGCCGCAACAAAGGCACGTGAAATTACCTTTTTTGGGTAGCCTCTCTCTTGAAATCTTGAAGTCAATTCACGAGAGTGTCTCAAAAAGTCCTCTTGCTGGGTGCAATTTCTCTTGACTCTATAAAACTGGCCCTTCGGTATCCCCTCTTTCAAATGCTGTGGATGGAAGCTGGTAAAATGCACCAGGCTGTTAGTGGCCGTGGGCTTACGATATAGGCTTGTGATGATTCGGGAATCCCTAAAGCTGAGTTTCAGGTCAAGAAAATCGATTTCCGTCTGCGAAAAGTGTGAAGTAAGGCGTATATTCAGGGGATTATCTTTCAATACCTCGATGAACTGTTGACAATCTTCCAGGGTGCCTGTCCAGAGAAATAAAACGTCATCAATGTAATGTAACCACTTGATAACATATATGTAAAACACCTCTAGACAGAACATCCTGGTTGTCTCCCACCAACCTAAAAAAAGGTTGGCGTAAGATGGGGCACATCGGGCACCCATGGCTGTACCCCTCACTTGCCTGTAATAGGCGCCGTCGAAGATGAAGTAATTTTGACCCAGAATAAACAGAAGAAGGTCCAATAGAAACGAGTCATGCCTTCTGTCCCCAGATGTATTTTGGTCCAGAAAGTAGGACACAGCTTGTATCCCTAATTCATGTCCTATACAGGTGTAGAGTGACTCTACATCTAGAGTCACTAGCCAGGTTCCAGGGGGAATTACCAAGTCTTGAAGCTGTTGGATTAAGAAGGTGGAATCTCTTACAAATGATTTCAGAGAAGCAACCATTGGCTGTAAGAAAAAAATCAACATAAATACACGGTGGTTCTAATAACCCACCAATCCTAGATATGATGGGCCTACCTGGGGGAGCCTCCAAAGACTTGTGAACCTTCGGGAGCATATAGAAGGTAGGGGTCTTAGGATGGCAATTATACATGAAATCCCTCTCCCGTTTATTGATGATGTTATGTATGAATGCAGCATCCAAGAGGCGAAACAATTTGGCCTGAAAGACAGTAGAAGGGTCGGAGGGAAGAATCTGGTAGCACACTTGATTAAGCAATTGGCGTCTGGCCTCTTGCATGTACAGGTCAATTGGCCAGATCACCAGACTGCCCCCTTTATCCGCTTCGCGGATGACAAAATCACCATTGGATCCCAGCCTGGCAATAGCAGCCTGCTCAGCTTTACTTATATGTTGTGAATTCTGCTTTTGGGCTCCCTCTGGTGGTTGTAGGTGGTAATGCAGTTGTCCCTGGGTTGCAGTCCTGGTCAGGTGTATCTGCTGATTGCAGTTCTGACTGGGGTATTTAGGTGTGCAGGATTCATTAGTCCTTGCCAGTTGTCCATGGTTGTTGGGAGGTGTTGGACCTCTGTCTGGTTCCTCCTGCCTTGCTGCCAAATCAGCAAAGATAAGTGTCTGGTTTTGTTTCTGTGGCACACATGCTGTGTGCTTGATATTTCAGTGCTATTCATTTGTTTTTTCTTCTTGTCCAGCTTAGATTGTGTCAGTATTTTCTCAATCTAGTTGGATTCTCAGCAGTTGCAGATATATGTTCCACGTCTTTAGTTAGATGGTGGAATTTTTTGTATTATCTGCTGTGGATATTTTTGGAAGGGTTTTAATACTGACCGCTTAATATTCTGTCCTATCCTTTCCTATTTAGCTATAGTGGCCTCTTTTGCTAAATCCTGTTTTCTGCCTGCGTGTGTCTTTCCTCTCCTACTCACAGTCAATATTCGTGGGGGGCTGCCTATCCTTTGGGGTTCTGCTCTGAGGCAAGGTAGAATTCCTATTTCCATCTATAGGGGTATTTAGTCCTCCGGCTGTGTCGAGGTGTCTAGGGTTTGTTAGGCACACCCCACGGCTACTTCTAGTTGCGGTGTTAGTTCAGGATTTGCGGTCAGTACAGTTACCACCTACTCCAGAGAAAGTTTCATGCGGCTCCAAGGTCACCGGATCATAACAGTACAACTGGCCAATAATGAGTTAAATGCACCTCAGAAGAAGAGAAAAAAGGTGTTGAGACATTTTTTTCTGCAGTCTGCTTTGTCTTCTCTTCCCTCTTTTTCTCGGGGTGGCTGAGGAGTCTTGTGCTAGCATGGATGTTCAGGAATTAGCTTCTCGTGCAGACCAGCTTGCTGCTAGGGTACAGGGTATTTCTGATTATATTGTTCAGACTCCTGTTTTAGAACCGAAGATTCCTACTCCTGATTTGCTTTTTGGTGACAGGTCCAAATTTTTGAGTTTTAAAAACAACTGTAAACTGTTTTTTGCTCTGAGACCTCGATCCTCCGGTGATTCCATTCAGCAGGTTAAAATCGTCATCTCCCTGTTGCGTGGCGATCCACAGGATTGGGCATTTTCCCTGGAATCTGGGAATCCGGCTTTGCTTAATGTAGACTCCTTTTTTCAGGCTTTAGGATTATTATATGATGAACCTAATTCTGTGGATCAAGCGGAGAAGACCTTGTTGGCCCTGTCTCAGGGTCAAGAGGCGGCAGAATTGTATTGTCAGAAATTTAGAAAATGGTCTGTGTTGACTAAATGGAATGATGATGCTTTGGCGGCAATTTTCAGAAGGGGTCTTTCTGAATCCGTTCAAGATGTTATGGTGGGGTTTCCCACACCTTTCGGTCTGAGTGATTCTATGTCTCTGGCCATTCAGATTGACCGGCGCTTGCGGGAGCGCAGAACTGTGCACGCTGTGGCATTGTCCTCAGAGCAGATTCCTGAGCCAATGCAGTGTGATAGGATTCTGTCTAGAACGGAACGACAAGGATTCAGACGTCAAAATAGGTTGTGTTATTATTGTGGCGACGCTTCTCATGTCATTTCAGTCTGCCCTAAGCGGACAAAGGGGATCGCTAGTTCATTTACCATCAGTACTGTACAACCTAAATTTCTGTTATCTGTGTCCTTGATCTGCTCATTGTCATCATTTTCTGTCATGGCGTTTGTGGATTCAGGCGCCGCCTTGAACTTAATGGACTTTGAGTTTGCCAGGCGTTGTGGTTTTCCCTTGCAGCCTTTGCAGAACCATATTCCTTTAAGGGGCATTGATGCTACACCCTTGGCTAAAAATAAGCCCCAGTTTTGGACACAGGTGATCATGCACATGGCGCCAGCCCATCAGGAAGATTGTCGATTTCTGGTGTTGCATAATTTGCATGATGCTATCGTGCTGGGTTTTCCGTGGTTGCAGGTACATAATCCTGTGTTGGATTGGAAGTCTATGTCTGTGACTAGTTGGGGTTGTCAGGGGGTTCATAATGATGTTCCTTTGATGTCAATCTCCTCTTCTGAAATTCCAGAGTTTTTGTCTGATTTTCAGGATGTATTCGATGAGCCCAAGCCAATTCCCTTCCACCGCACAGGGACTGTGATTGTTCGATTGACTTGATTCCATGCTGTAAGTTTCCTAAGGGTCGACTTTTCAACCTGTCTATGCCTGAACATACCACCATGCGGAGTTATGTTAAGGAGTCTTTGGAGAAAGGGCATATTCGGCCATCTTCTTCACCGTTGGGAGCTGGATTTTTTTTGTTGCTAAGAAGGATGGCTCCTTGAGACCCTGTATTGATTATCGCCTCTTGAATAAAATCACGGTCAAGTTTCAATACCCTTTACCTTTGCTTTCCGATTTGTTTGCTAGGATTAAGGGGGCTAGTTGGTTTACGAAGATTGACCTTCGGGGGGCATATAATCTTGTTCGTATTAAGCAGGGTGATGAATGGAAAACTGTGTTTAATACGTCCGAAGGCCATTTTGAATACCTTGTGATGCCATTCGGGCTCACTAATGCTCCATCTGTTTTTCAGTCCTTCATGCATGATATCTTCCGGACTTATATTGATAAATTCTTGATTGTATATTTGGATGATATTTTGATTTTTTCCGATGATTGGGAGTCTCGTGTGGAACAGGTCAGGATGGTATTTCATATCCTTCGTGACAATGCTTTGTTTGTGAAGGGGTCTAAGTGTCTCTTTGGGGTGCAGAAGGTTTCTTTTTTGGGCTTCATTTTTTCTCCCTCATCTATGGAGATGGATCCGGTTAAGGTTCAGGCCATTCATGATTGGATTCAGCCCACATCCGTGAAGAGCCTTCAGAAATTTTTGGGTTTTGCAAATTTTTAACGCCGTTTCATTGCTAACTTTTCCAGCGTGGTTAAACCCTTGACCGATTTGACGAAGAAAGGCGCTGATGTGGCGAATTGGTCCTCTGCGGCTGTCTCTGCCTTTCAGGAGCTTAAACGCCGATTTACTTCTGCTCCGGTGTTGCGCCAACCAGATGTTTTTCTTCCGTTTCAGGTTGAGATTGACGCTTCTGAGATTGGGGAGGGGGCCGTTTTGTCTCAGAGGGATCCTGTTGGTTCCTTGATGAAACCGTGTGCCTTCTTTTCCCGTAAGTTTTCGCCTGCTGAACGCAATTATGATGTCGGCAATCGGGAGTTGTTGGCTATGAAGTGGGCGTTTGAGGAGTGGCGACATTGGCTTGAGGGAGCTAAGCACCGTATTGTGGTTTTGACCGATCATAAGAATCTGATTTACCTCGAGTCTGCCAAACGGCTGAATCCTAGATTTTGATTTCATGGTCTCGTATCTTCCGGGTTCTAAGAATATTAAGGCTGATGCCCTCTCTAGGAGTTTTTTGCCTGACTCTCCTGAGGTCTTTGAACCGGTCGGCATTCTGAAAGAAGGGGTGGTCCTTTCTGCCATTTCACCTGATTTACGACGGGTTCTTCAGGAATTTCAGGCTGACAGACCTGACCGCTGTCCAGTGGGGAAACTGTTTGTTCCTGACAGATGGACTAGAAGAGTGATTTCTGAGGTTCACTGTTCTGTGTTGGCTGGTCATCCTGGCATTTTTGGTACCAGAGACTTGGTTGGTAGGTCCTTTTGGTGGCCTTCTTTGTCACGTGATGTGCGTTCTTTTGTGCAGTCCTGTGGGACTTGTGCGCGGGCCAAGCCTTGTTGTTCCCGTGCTAGTGGGTTGCTTTTGCCATTGCCGGTCCCTGAGAGGCCCTGGACGCATATTTCTATGGATTTTATTTCTGATCTTCCGGTTTCCCAGAGGATGTCGGTTATCTGGGTTGTTTGTGACCGGTTCTCTAAGATGGTTCATTTTGTGCCTTTGCCTAAATTGCCTTCCTCTTCAGATTTGGTTCCGTTGTTTTTTCAGCATGTGGTTCGTTTGCATGGTATTCCGGAGAATATTGTGTCCGACAGAGGTTCCCAGTTTGTTTCTAGGTTTTGGCGGGCCTTTTGTGCTAGGCTGGGCATTGATTTGTCTTTTTCTTCTGCATTTCATCCTCAGACAAATGGTCAGACTGAGCAAACGAATCAGACTTTGGAGACTTATTTGAGATGCTTTGTGTCTGCTGATCAGGATGATTGGGTGGCCTTCTTGCCATTGGCCGAGTTTGCCCTTAATAATCGGGCTAGTTCGGCTACTTTGGTTTCGCCTTTCTTTTGTAATTTTGGTTTTCATCCTCGTTTTTCTTCTGGGCAGGTTGAGCCTTCTGACTGTCCTGGTGTGGATTCTGTGGTTGACAGGTTGCAGCAGATTTGGGCTCATGTGGTGGACAATTTGGTGTTGTCTCAGGAGGAGGCTCAACATTTTGCTAACCGTCGTCGGTGTGTTGGTTCACGGCTTCGGGTTGGGGATCTGGTCTGGTTATCTTCCCGTCATGTTCCTATGAAGGTGTCTTCTCCTAAGTTTAAGCCTCAGTTTATTGGTCCTTTATAGGATTTCTGGGATTATTAATCCGGTGTCTTTTCGATTCGCGCTTCCGGCCTCTTTTGCTATCCATAATGTCTTCCATAGATCTTTATTGCGGAAATATGTGATGCCCGTTGTTCCCTCTGTTGATCCTCCGGCCCCTGTGTTGGTTGATGGGGAGTTGGAGTATGTGGTTGAAAAGATTTTGGATTCTCGTTTTTCGAGGCGGAGGCTTCAGTACCTTGTCAAATGGAAGGGTTATGGCCAGGAGGATAATTCTTGGGTTTTTGCCTCTGATGTCCATGATGCTGATTTTGGTTCGTGCCTTTCATCTGGCTCGTCCTGATCGGCCTGGGGGCTCTGGTGAGGGTTCAGTGACCCCTCCTCAAGGGGGGGGGTACTGTTGTGAATTCTGCTTTTGGGCTCCCTCCGGTGGTTGCAGGTGGTAATGCAGTTGTCCCTGGGTTGCAGTCCTGGTCAGGTGTATCTGCTGATTGCAGTTCTGACTGGGGTATTTAGGTGTGCAGGATTCATTAGTCCTTGCCAGTTGTCCATGGTTGTTGGGAGGTGTTGGACCTCTGTCTGGTTCCTCCTGCCTTGCTGCCAAATCAGCAAAGATAAGTGTCTGGTTTTGTTTCTGTGGCACACATGCTGTGTGCTTGATATTTCAGTGCTATTCATTTGTTTTTTCTTGTCCAGCTTAGATTGTGTCAGTATTTTCTCAGTCTAGTTGGATTCTCAGGAGTTGCAGATATACGTTCCACATCTTTAGTTAGATGGTGGAAATTTTTGTATTATCTGCTGTGGATATTTTTGGAAGGGTTTTAATACTGACCGCTTAGTATTCTGTCCTATCCTTTCCTATTTAGCTATAGTGGCCTCTTTTGCTAAATCCTGTTTTCTGCCTGCGTGTGTCTTTCTTCTCCTACTCACAGTCAATATTTGTGGGGGGCTGCCTATCCTTTGCGGTTCTGCTCTGAGGCAAAGTAGAATTCCTATTTCCATCTATAGGGGTATTTAGTCCTCCGGCTGTGTCGAGGTGTCTAGGGTTTGTTAGGCACACCCCACAGCTACTTCTAGTTGCGGTGTTAGTTCAGGATTTGCGGTCAGTACAGTTACCACCTACTCCAGAGAAAGTTTCATGCGGCTCCAAGGTCACCGGATCATAACACTTATATTTCTACCCCTGTTGGGGTCCAGCTTCAGATGCTGTACCTCACGAACCACGAAGAAGGATAAAGCTTACTCAAACGAAATCACAGTACGTAAACAAAACATAGCTATGCCAGGCTCCCGATTCCGCACATCAAGAAAGGGTACACGTCTCAGGGAAACAGACGAAGGCAGGAGGACATCACGGGTTGATGCAGTCCAGGGTTATCTGGCACGGGCATGCTAGGATGGCCTCTATCTCAGGCGTAGCACAGTCTCAGCAGGAGAACATCAGACACCGACCTTGGACAGACATCATCACAGGGTGGAAGCCAGGGTACCGGTGGGACATCAGGACACAGGCAGAACATCTGGACACAAGCTGGACATCTGGACACAGGCTGGACATCTGGACACAGGCTGGACATCTGGACACAGGCTGGACATCAGGACACAGGCAGGACATCGGAACACAGGCATGACATTGGGACATTAGTGTGGCGGCCTAGGTCATGAACTGGGACACGGGTGGCACAGAACCAGGCAGCACTGGTCGGGCCCCAGGAACCAGACAGCAGTCGCCAGTTTCTGGACATCGGACACCATCTCCAGGCAGCGGTTATCAGGTTCCTAACTAAGGCCATCAGGCTCCGGGCATCGGACCTAGGCAGCAACTCAAGCGGGATGGTGCCAGCACTGCCGGGTTGTTCCGGGGCCAGACAGAGTTAGCACCACATAGCAGGCTGAGCACAGCATAGTAAATGCTCAGCAAAAACACCGGACTCCATCTTTATAAGACGAACCCAGGTTAGTTCACAGTCACTGGGTACAGGGTTCCAGACACAGAGGTACTCCAGGAACATAACACAGAGGACACAGTTTAGACAGGGTCATGTGCAGGAACGGAAACAGGATCAAGGGTTCGGACCTGAGAATGCAGCCCTCAGGGAAGCGGGAAACAAAACACAACAGAAACAGGCGTGGATTTCCAGCCTCCAGGAAATACATATCTGGGTACTCAGCCCCCAGAGCAGGCGGAAAAAGAAGACACAAACAGAAACGGATCTGGGTACTCAGCCCCCAGAGCAGGCAGAATAACAGGTATCAGCTTTCCCAGAACTGAATGCAGGCAGAAGAGGAGCTGAACACCCCACACACATGGCAACACTCAGAAACTTAATGTGAAGCTCTGTCAGCGCCCAACAGGAAAGAGTGAGTTTATTTAGGAGCTGCCCCTCAGTAATAGGCTGGGGAAGGCAACTTCGGTGCACACACTAACCCTAATAAAAGCAGGGAAGGTGTGGCCACGCGCAACATAAGCACAAACAGAAAACAGAAACCATTACAGCACAGTCAGCACACGAACTGAGGCTTAGGGCAGTGGTTGCAAGCCTGGACACACGTAGAAAGTCATACACCAGCTGCAGAGGCTTTACAACCCGCAGATAGCTTCAACAGCGGCAGCCAGGAACCACACATGCAGATGGTCATGCAGCGGAGCAAACATCACAACACATTTGCAGCGGAGCAGGGAACTGAGCAACATCCATAGAGATAACAGACAACAGTATCCCTGCTAGTTAGGGGGAGAGGAGCAAAGGGTTAAAGCAGAGACATGCAGAGTAACGCTGGAGAAACAAGGTTCAAACCCACCGGCGTTACAGTATCCCCTCCTCAGGCCACTCTGCTGAAGACCCCAAAAAAATTCCCCAGAAAATTCTCTTAGGTTAGGCGGTAAGTCCCACATTTCACAATATGTCAGCAGAGTTCATAGTTCAGAAAATCCAAACCGCTGACCAAGCGCTGGGTTGAGAAATCTAGTCCACTACCATGTGGGGTCCAAGCAGTCTTTTCTTTCTCTTTCTTTCAACTTTCTTTTTATTGAAAAGAGATATACATATTACAGGAAAAGAAAAAAAAGGAGCAGGTTAAAACGAAACACATTATAATATGATAAATCTTATAAAGAAGAAGGAACAATCATGTATAATCACGTAATTTACATGGAACTAAGATGAAGCGCCCAAATTTAA
The DNA here is from genome assembly GCF_032444005.1 of Ranitomeya imitator. NCBI lineage: Eukaryota > Metazoa > Chordata > Amphibia > Anura > Dendrobatidae > Ranitomeya > Ranitomeya imitator. The sequence goes on along the minus strand of NC_091283.1, from coordinate 287,613,828 downwards.
CCTTTAATCAGTGGGCTAGCTCCTTGCAACAAAGAGTAGGACATGATAATCCAAGATAACATTGTTGATAAGTGCTTCATCAACTTAAGAATAATGAAAGGAGAAAAGACGATGAGGAGAAATAAAAGGGGAGGGTAGGATTAAAGGAGGGCGAGAGAAGAGGGGTAAGAAGGCGGGGGGGGGGGTTGTTGATCCAAGGCAAGGCGGGAATTCAGGCAGAGACTTCAGGGTGAGCCATCCCATGTATGATATAGCTTGAAATCATTTAGTTTCCTATGTTTATAGAGGTACTTGAGAAAAAATCAGGGCTGGAGCGGTACACGGACGAGGGTCCCCAAATATTCCGGAAGGAGGTGAGAGACTCCTGAGAATTGGCTACTAATTCAGCTGTGTAATACAGTAAATCTATTTTGTCTAGGGTTTGTTTTTTTGTGGGGATAAGAGTAGATTTCCACAGGGTGGGGATTAGGTATTTTCCAGCTGCTATGATATTACTAGCTAGCTTGGACATTAATGGATCTTTGGGCCAAAGGGGAAAGTTGAGTAGTACAGATTGGGGGTCTAGGTTTGGGGTTTGGCCTAGTACTGAAAATATAATGTCTGCTATCAGTTGCCAGTAGCGCATAATTTTTGGACAAGTCCACCAGATATGTAGATAAGAGCCCACATCGGAGCAGCATCTCCAGCATGTTTCGGGAGTGGATGGGTGCCATAGGTGTATCTGGGAGGGGGACCGATACCATCGTGATATCACTTTATAGGAGTTTTCTTGCAACTTCACACATTGGGAAGGTCCGTGTGAGTTATTGTAGATGGAAGTGATTTGGTCTTGGGTGAACGAGATGTTGAGATCCCGCTCCCAGAGTCCTATAAATGCTCTCTTGGCAACGGCTTTCTCGGCAACCAGAATTTTGTAAAGTTTGGATAGGACCTTTTTTGGTGGGTTATGTTGAGCGCAAAGTTGTTCAAAGGGTGTGATGGGGCAAAATAAATTAAGCTGGTCTTTCTTTTTATAGCAATAGTCCCTTAGTGTTTTGTAGTGAAGAAAAGTGATGTTTAAATGAGGATTAGACGTCTGAAACTCGGAGAAATTCATTACTGAGCCTTCAATGAAAAAGGCGTCAGTCAGACGGTGGTCTGGGCAGGTCCTTATGTGGTAATTTAGGGGGGATGGGTCCAATGACGTCCTGTATTGTCAAAATTGGAGAGATAGGTGGGGTTAGTTTGGGGAACACAGTTCTCCAAATTTTAAGTACAGCTGTAGTTAATTCGTTGGAAAGAGGTTGATTTAAATTGGAGTAATCATGTAGTAGTGTTATGGTTCGTAGGGGGATAGGAGCGAGGTGCTCTTCAATGGGGAGCCAAAGTTTTTCGGTGGGTTTTCTGATCCAATCAACCACTCTGGAGATCATAGCGGCTTTATAATATTGGAAAATATCAGGTACACCCATGCCTCCCTCCGATCTCGGTAAAGCTAGTGTAATGGCATTAATTCGAGGACGTTTATTATTCCAGACAAAGTTGATGAAGAAGGAGTTAATTTTGGATAGGTAGTGTTTGGGAATATAGATAGGGAGCATCTGGAAGAGATATAAGAATTTAGGTAGTATAATGCTTTTCAGCAGATTTTTTCTTCCCATCCAAGATAGGAAGGGGGCTTTCCAAGAGTTGACCGTGGAGGTAGCCTGCTTTAGTAAGGGTGCAATATTGAGCTCCAAGAGCTCTCCCATTGACCTCCCAATTTTGATACCCAGATTTGTTATGAACTTGGGGGGCCATTTGAAGGGGTAAAGTTTTTTCAGTCTATCGATTCCGGGTTTGGGAATATTAAGGCTTAACGCTTCTGACTTTGTGATGTTGATTTTGTAATTGGATAATTCCCCATAACGTTCTATTGTATGGACAAAGGCAGGGATGCCCCTCCCAGGATCAGACAGTATCACCAGAAGGTCATCCGCAAATGCTGCAGACTTGTGATGGAAGCCGCTAATTTGGATCCCCTTGATATCTACGTTTTGTTGAATGCTTTGGATTAGAGGCTCCATGACCAGCACATATAGAATCGGAGAGAGAGGGCACCCCGGGTCCAAGCAGTCTAATCCACTGACCAAGGGGGGGGGCTCGGGGAAAGTTCTGCAGTCCACACATGCTCAGCGGAGTCCATGGCCAGATCTTCCTATTACAGCTGCGACCACAGACGCGGCCCAGCCGACGCCGCCATATCGCCATACCACGACGAGGTGGGGCGAGCGTCCCAGGGGAAACGGAATGTGAACTGCCTGGACCACAGGAGAGAACCTAGACTTACCCATACTAGGGAAGGGCAGCAAGCCGAGTCTGTGGCAGCTGAGCTTGTGGACGAGATGGTGACATGCAGAACTAGATAACACCGCACAACTTCAGGTAAGAAGAAAGATAAAGTTTACTCATACGAAATCACAGTACATAAAAAAAACATAACTATGCCAGGCTCCCAATTCCGCACATCAAGAAAGGGTACACGTTTCAGGGAAACAGACTTAGGCGGACAGACTTCACACGATGGCAGGGGTCATCACGGGTTGATGCAATCCAGGGTCATCTGGTACGGGCATACTAGAACAGCCTCTCTTTCAGGCCTCAGGTGTAGCACAGGCTCAGCAGGAGTACATCAGACACCGACCTCGGACAGACATGAGACAATGGCAGGGGTCATCATGGGTTGATGCAGTCCAGGGTCATCTGGCACGGGCATACTAGGACAGCCTCTCAGGCCTCAAGCATAGCACAGGCTCAGCAGGAGAACATCAGACACTGACCAAGGACAGACGTCATCATAGGGTGGACCCCGGGGTCACAGCTGGACTTCAGGACACAGGCTGGACATCAGGACATCTGAACATCAGGACACAGGCTGGACATTAGGATACAGGCAGGACATCAGAACACAGACATGACATCGGGACACCGGTGTGGTGGCCTAGGTCATCAGCTTGGACACAGATGGCACAGAACCAGGCAGCGGTGGTTGGGCTCCGGGAATCAGATAGCGGTCGCCAGTCTCTGGATATTGGACACCATCTCCAGGCACCAGGCAGCGGTTGTCAGGTTCCTAACTATGACTGTCAAGCTCTGGGCATCGGAGCTAGGAAGGAACTCAAGCCGGATGGTGCCAGCACAGTCAGGTTGTTCTGGGGCCGGACGGAGTTAGCACCGCATAGAAGGCCAAGCACAGCATAGTAAACGCTCAGCAAAAACACCGGACTCCATCTTTAAAAGATGGACCCAGGTTTGTTCACAGTCACTGGGCACAGGGTTCCAGACACAGAGGGACTTCAGGAGCATAACAGAGGACACAGTTCAGACAGGGTCAGGTACAGGAATGGAAACAGGATCAAGGGTTTGGACCTGAGAATGCAGCCCTCAGGGAGGCTGGAAACAAAACACAACAGAAACAGGCCTGGATTTGCAGCCTCTAGGAAAGGCGGATATGGGTACTCAGCCCCCCAGAGCAGGCGGAAAAACAAGACACAAACAGAAATGGATCTGGGTACTCAGCCCCCAGAGTAGGCAGAAGAACAGGTGTCAGCTTTCCCAGAATTGAACGCAGGCAGAAGAGGAGCTGAACACCACACACACATGGCAAGACTCAGAAACTTAATGTGAACCTCTGGTAACCCCAACAGGAAAGAGGGAGTTTATATAGGAGCTGCCCCTCAACAATAGGCTGGGGAAGGCAACTCAGGTGCACACACTAACCCTAATAAAAGCAGGGAAGGTGTGGCCGCGTGCACCTTAAGCAGAAACAGAAACCATTACAGCACAGTCAGCACAGGAACTGAGGCTTAGGGCACCTGGCAGTGGCTTCAAGCCTGGACACACATGGAAAGTCATGCACCAGCTGCAGAGGACCTTGCAACCTCCGGATAGCTTCCACAGCGGCAGCCAGGGACCGCACATGTCATGCAGCGGAGCAAAGACATCACAACACAAGTACCGTTACGCAGCGGAGCAGGGAACTGAGCAGCATCCATACAGGTAACAGACAGCAGTATCCCTGCTAGTTAGGGGGAGAGGAGCAAAGGGTTAAAGCAGAGACATGCAGATCGACGCTGGAGAAACAAGGTACAAAACCACCGACATTACTCCTTCTAAAGAAGGAAATCAAGTTTTCCAAAACGTGTAAGGACTAGGACTGGTGGATTGCATCGGCTTTCGTGCTCCGTGGACTATGTGAGGTCACACGCTGCTGTTCCTGTGCCCGCATTGCCTTGGTTTTTGTGATCAAACACGCCACCATCCAGGCCCGCCTGTTGACTATATTGCAGCTCTACTTGCTTCTTTATTTCGCCAAGGACCTCCGTACACCGCCGAGTGCAGCTCTCCTTTCAAGTGGATGTAACTAAGAACTTTGCTGGACTGCATAGTGGGGAATGGGTTAATTACATACTTCATTACTGTATAGTGTTTCCTCTGTTTGTTGAGGTTTTTAATGTGTAGCTGAATGCATACTGGCACATACGCTACGATAGCAGGGTGGGCAGATTAGGCTGATCTCCATACTTTTATTTTTATAAATCACATATTTGCAGCCTGGTTTGTCACTACCTAAAAGCTTGCTATTCGGTGTACAGTGCACACTAACTACCCCTTATTGTGTTTTTATTGGTTTTCATTTACATATATACATATTGTGCTGTTGATGTACAGTATACATAAGTTTTTTTTACAATTTAGCACACTCGCTGTGAGTCCTACATGTTCCTGGGACCGACATAATAGCGCAAAAGGTATATACCTATTTATGGATTCTTGAGTGTATCTTATGTTAATTTGTAGATGTTTGACTGGGTGTGCAACATACCTGTTTGCAGATTTTGTTTTCTCCCATAGGCTAGCCTTCTCTGAAGGCTTTTAGCACAGGTGTCTCTCATTTTGTGTCTAATTGGAATCCCCCCAAAAAATATATTTGGTGCGGTCACAGAAGAGCATATCTCACAACATTGCAGCCCTTACAAATTAATTTTCTTCCTATTGACGCACATTGATTGCACTTACAGTGCCTGGCCCCCTTGAACTTTTTATCCTTTTCCCACATATCATGCTTCTAACATAAAGATACCAAATTTAAATTTTTGGTGAAGAATCAACAAGTTGAACACAATTGTGAACTTGAACGAAATTTATTGGTTATTTAAAATTTTTGTCCAAATTCAAAAACTGAAAAGTGGGGTGTGCAATATTATTCGGCCCTTTTACTTTCAGTGCAGCAAACTCACTCCAGAAGTTCATTGTGGATCTCCAAATGATCCAATGTTGTGCTAAATGCCTAATGATGATAAATATAATCCCCCAGTGTGTAATCAAGTCTCCGTATAAATGCACCTGCTCTGTGATAGTCTCAGGGCTCTGCTTGAAGCACAGAGAGCATCATGAAGACCAAGGAACACAACAGGCAGGTCCGTGATACTGTTGTGGAGAAGTTTAAAGCCGGATTTGGATACAAAATGATTTCCAAAACTTTAAACATCCCAAGGAGCACTGTGCAAGCGATCATATTGAAATGGAAGGAGTATCATACCACTGCAAATAATAATAATAATAATCTTTATTTATATAGCACCAACTTATTCTGCAGTACTTTACAGTTTAACAGCTTCAATCACAACAGTCATAAGTAACAATGTTAACAATACAATAATTAAAGGGAACCTGTCACCTGAATTTGGCGGGACCGGTTTTGGGTCATATGGGCGGAGTTTTCGGGTGTTTGATTCACCCTTTCCTTACCCGCTGGCTGCATGCTGGCCGAAATATTGGATTGAAGTTCATTCTCTGTCCTCCGTAGTACACGCCTGCGCAGGGCAAGATTGCTTTCCGCAGGCGTGTACTACGGAGGACAGAGAATGAACTTCAATCCAATATTGCGGCCAGCATGCAGCCAGCGGGTAAGGAAAGGGTGAATCAAACACCCGAAAACTCCACCCATATGACCCAAAACCAGTCCCGCCAAATTCAGATGACAGGTTCCCTTTAAAGCAACACAAGATGACCCTGCTCGTGAGAGCTTACAATCTACAATGAGGTGGTAAGATACAAAGTACAGGTGTGTATTTCCAATGATGTATTTACAATGATGGTCCAGCCATCTTCAGGGGGTGGGGGATAGATGGAAATAGTGAATGGGCGACACACAAACAAAATAACTGATTAGGGAACATGATAGGCCGCTCTGAACAAATGTGTTTTGAGGGAGTGCCTAAAACTATGCAAATTGTGGATGGTCCTAATTTCTTGGGGTAGAGCATTCCAGAGGATTGGCGCAGCACGGGAGAAGTCTTGTAGTCGGGAGTGGGAGGTTAGTCGAAAGCCATTATGTACCAAGACCCGGCCGTCCCTCTAAACTTTTATCTCAAACAAGGAGAAGACTAATCAGAGATGCAGCAAAGAGACGCATGATCACTCTGGATGAACTGCAGAGATCTACAGCTGAGGTGGGACAGTCTGTCCATAGGACAACAATTAGTTGTATACTGCACAAATCTGGCCTTTATGGAAGAGTGGCAAGAAGAAAACCATTTCTCAAAGATATCCATAAAAAGTGTCGTTTAAAGTTTGCAACAGGCCACCTGGGAGACACACCAAACATGTGGAAGAAGGTGCTCTGGTCAGATGAAACCAAAATCAAAGTTTTTGTCAACAATGCCAAAGATATGTTTGGCGTAAGGGCAACACAGCTCATCACCCTGAACACACCATCCCCACTGTCAAACATGGTAGTGGCAGCATCATGGTTTGGGCCTGCTTTTCTTCAGCAGGGACAGGGAAGATGGTTAAAATTGATGGAAAGATGGATGGAGCCAAATACAGGACCATTCTTGAAGAAAACCTGTTGGAGTCTGCAAACGACCTCAGACTGAGATGGAGATTTGTCTTCCAACAAGACAATGATCCCAAACATAAAGGAAAATCTACAATGGAATGGTTCACAAATAAACGTATCCAGGTGTTAGAATGGCCAAGTCAAAGTCCAGACCTCAATCCAATCAAGAATCTGTGGAAAGAGCTGAAAACTGCTGTTCACAAACGATCTCCATCAAAGCTTACTGAGCTCGAGCTGTTTGCCAAGGAAGAATGGGCAAGAATTTCAGTCTCTCGATGTAGAGACATACGCCAAGCGACTTGCGGCTGTAATCGCAGCAAAAGGTGGTGCAACAAAGTATTAAGTTAAAGGGGCCGAATAATATTGCACGCCCCACTTTTCAGTTTTTAAATTTCCACAAAAATTTAAATAAAACAATTAATTTCATTCAACTTCACAATTGTGTTCCACTTGTTGTTGATTCTTCACCAAAAATTTACATTTGGTATCTTTATGTTTGAAGCATGATATGTGGGGAAAGGTTGAAAAGTTCCAGGGGGCCGAATACTTTCGCAAGGCACTGTATAAAGAACGATGCCAACAAAAACTGCCCACCTAAGCATGGTATGATACCCTCACATTGAATTCCACCACATATACAGTATGATGACCCTCCTGTACCCCCCACCTCAACTCCCCCGGAAAAGTATGGTGACCCCCAACACTGTATGATACCCCAAATGTCCAAATATGACCCCCATATAGCCCTGCATACACTATAATGGCCCCCATACCGTATAATAGCCCCAACACTACCATCCACACTGTAATGGCCCCCGCTAACCCTTAAAACAATATGATGGACTCTACACAGCCTTCAAAACAGCATAAAGGCTTCTACCCTGCCCTCCACACAGTATGGTGTACCCCACACAAACCTTCACAATTTAATTACTCGCATTCATTATAATAGCCTTTCAATCAGTAAATGGGCTCTACATAGCCCTGAACACAGTATAATGGCCCCCACAAAGTGCTGAATAAAGTATAATGGCCTTGCAAACAGTACAATGGCCCCCACATAACCCTTCAAACAGTATAATGGCCCCACATAGTCCACCATATAGAATAATGGCCACCACATTGCCTTCCATATAGTATAATAGTCCGCACATAGTTCTTAATACAATATAATGGGCCACACAATGTACTCACTGATTTAAAATAATAAAATACTCAACTCTCCTGGTTTCCCCGCTGCTCCAGTCTCCATAGTCTGTGCTCTGAAACTCTTCACTTCTCGGCACAGCGGCACAATTAAATGATGCACCTACAAAGGGAGAATGATGGAGGAGGAAGCTGACTGCTTCCCTATTTCATCATTGCTTTCAACTGTATTGGCATCCAGGATGCAGATACAATTCAACCTACGATGTTGGGTGGTCCCCTCCGTCTCACAGACCCCATAGCAGCTGCAAGGTTTGTGCCATTAGCGGTGCACCACTGCTTCCAACAACTCCATTCTAGTCACCTCAGTACTCATCTGTCTAGGTTGGAGTTGATTCCGGAAGATCCTCGCAGAAGTAACTCCAATCTAGCGACAAAGAAGGAGAAACCGGTCAGCTCAGCAACATATGGAAGATCCATGAAGAGGAAACTTGTGGTGCCACAGGAAAAAGGTAGGTACAGAAAGTCCATCATCCAAATCTTCATAAAACACTATTGAAAAAATATTTAAAAGGTCACAAGTCCGGTAACCGTCTGTTACACGCAAACACGTTTCCGACTGCTGTCTTTATTCATTGCACACAATTGTGAATTGGTCAGCGTCTTATATGATATCCTGCAATGCACATGATCAAACATGACCAATCACAAGGAAAGGTCATAGGAGGTAACAAAGCATGTGAGTAATAAAGAGATGAAAAGATGATAATCAGGGGCGCACACAGAAATCATGGGGCCCAAAAGAACAGATCTCACTTTACAGCACTTACAGAGTAATTTTCCTCCTATTAAAGCCCTAGATTCCCCTTTAATTGCTCCTATAAAGTGAGGTGCCAACTAAATTGCCCCCCAAACACAGTAAGATACCCCCAAAGTAAATTCCTACAGAGAACTCTCCGAATGCACAGTATGATGATCCTACTGTACATGGGGCTGGAACAAGGTATTTTGGTGCCCTAGGCAGTTGAAAGCCGATGCACCCGCCCTCATGAATCCTCATCCCCATGTAACAAGCTTCGATGACCACTTCTGCTAGAATTGTTACCTTTTTCACCAAAAAATAGCCCCTAAAGTAAAAAGTTGTGTACTTTAGAGGGGGAGGCTCAATAGGGAGTATGTTTATATAGATATGAAATCATTCATTGCTTGCTGACCATTTACAGGGAAAAATAGCAATATTTATCCCTGACATCCTATATATTAAGTGTCAAACCCAAAGACAATCATGGAAACTAATATTAACTGTAATGGGGGCCATTTGGTTTCAAATAGGTATGCAGCACAGCATTTGGTGGATAATCCAATGGAGCTAAACAGACCCCATCATGCAACAAATACAGTTTGCAACTAAACTGATGGTGGTTTTGGTGTCATATTCTTCTATGGATAGTGATTCTGGTCTCATATTCCTGTACTGATGGCGATTGTGGCGACCTCTTTATGTAGTGATAGTTGTTCTGGTGCTGTATTCATGTACTATTGATGGTTCTAGTGAGGTATTCATGTAATGATTATGGTTCTGGTGCTGTGTTCATCACCAGAACCATCATCAGTAGAGATGGGTGAACCCCAACAGTAAAATTCGGCATCGGTACAGAACACCTACTGTTCGGGCACGGACACCTAACATGGACTTCACAAACACCGGGTGTCATGCACATGACAGCGCAGCAAACACTGCTTCTGATCAGTGGTGAAATCCCCGCTGGTGAGAGAGCCGCGCTTCCCTCCCTGTCAAAAGACAGCGTGAGCACTCAGCTGTGATCGGAGGTATAAAGTTTACTTCAGGTCATGTTAAAAATATTTATTTTTTATATTTATTTATTCAATACTCCTTACCAGATGCGATACTTTAAAGAAAATGTCGTAATTTTTCATATAAAAAATTTAGTGATTTATTGGATTGTCCACCAAGAAGCATCATTGCAGCAAAACATAAAATATGTGAAATAGTTACAAAGAAATTGTCCATTTGTCCATATCAAAGTTTGTTCCCCATTTTTCCTGGGACCCTGAATGGTAAATGGAATCTGTCTCTGGCAAGAGAATGGTTGAAGAAAGAAACACGTGTTTAACTCACATATCAGCTGTCCATCTGATATCTGCGTGAAGTGTGAGCGAAGTGTCCGAGGAGAACCAAGAGACCTCCTTTCCTGTGGGTCATGTGTTATATATCCCACAGAGCACGTGTTCTCTCTATATGGTGTCATCATTTACCCTGAGCTAAATATACAGGAATAGCACATGTAATGTCAGCAAAACTTTCCACGAGGCTCAGTACAGAAATGAGTGTAATAAGAATAAATCAATAACCAATAATTAACCTCTTAATTCCATATGATGTACTATCCCGTCGAGGTGACCTGGGATTTAATTCCCAGCGACGGGATAGTATGTCATATGCAATCGGTGGCGCTCACGGGGGGAAGGGAGGGCGCGGCCGATCGCGGTCGGGTGTCAGCTGACAATCGCAGCTGACATCTGGCACTATGTGCGAGGAGCGGTCACGGACCACTCCTGGCACATTAACCCCCGGAACACTGCGATTAAACATAATTGCAGTGTTCTGGCGGCATAGGGAAGCATCGCGCAGGGAGGGGGCTCCCTGTGTGCATCCCTGAGACCCTCGGACCAGCTCAATGTGATAGCATTGCTCTAAGCATCTCCTCCCTTCCAATATGGCCGCAGGGCTACTTCCTGCTCAGAGCAAGCGTCCCTGCAGTGCCTGTCAGATCGCTGATCTGACACAGTGCTCTGTATAGTGTCAGATCTGCGATCTGACCCAATAGTATGATGTCCCCCCCTGTGGTAATGTTATAATGTAAAAGAAAAATATTTACATATGTAAAAAAAACACTAAAGAAAATATACAGTTAGGGCCAGAAATATTTGGACAGTGACACAAGTTTTGTTATTTTAGCTGTTTACAAAAACATGTTCAGAAATACAATTATATATATAATATGGGCTGAAAGTGCACACTCCCAGCTGCAATATGATAGTTTCCACATCCAAATCGGAGAAAGGGTTTAGGAATCATAGCTCTGTAATGCATAGCGTCCTCTTTTTCAAGGGACCAAAAGTAATTGGACAATGGACTCTAAGGGCTGCAATTAACTCTGAAGGCGTCTCCCTCGTTAACCTGTAATCAATGAAGTAGTTAAAAGGTCAGGGGTGGATTCCAGGTGTGTGGTTTTGCATTTGGAAGCTGTTGCTGTGAGCAGACAACATGCGGTCAAAGGAACTCTCAATTGAGGTGAAGCAGAACATCCTGAGGCTGAAAAAAAAAGAAAAAATCCATCAGAGAGATAGCAGACATGCTTGGAGTAGCAAAATCAACAGTTGGGTACATTCTGAGAAAAAAGGAATTGACTGGTGAGCTTGGGAACTCAAAAAGGCCTGGGCATCCACGGATGACAACAGTGGTGGATGATCGCCGCATACTTAATTTGGTGAAGAAGAACCCGTTCACAACATCAACTGAAGTCCAGAACACTCTCAGTGAAGTAGGTGTATCTGTCTCTAAGTCAACAGTAAAGAGAAGACTCCATGACAGTAAATACAAAGGGTTCACATCTAGATGCAAACCATTCATCAATACCAAAAATAGACAGGCCAGAGTTAAATTTGCAGAAAAACACCTCAAGAAGCCAGCTCAGTTCTGGAAAAGTATTCTATGGGCAGATGAGACAAAGATCAACTTGTACCAGAATGATGGGAAGAAAAAAGTTTGGAGAAGAAAGGGAACGGCACATGATCCAAGGCACACCACATCCTCTGTAAAACATGGTGGAGGCAACGTGATGGCATGGGCATGCATGGCTTTCAATGGCACTGGGTCACTTGTGTTTATTGATGACATAAGAGCAGACAAGAGTAGCCGGATGAATTCTGAAGTGTACCGGGATATACTTTCAGCCCAGATTCAGCCAAATGCTGCAAAGTTGATTGGACGGCGCTTCATAGTACAGATGGACAATGACCCCAAGCATACAGCCAAAGCTACCCAGGAGTTCATGAGTGCCAAAAAGTGGAACATTCTGCAATGGCCAAGTCAATCTCCAGATCTAAACCCAATTGAGCGTGCATTTCACTTGCTGAAATCCAGACTTAAGACGGAAAGACCCACAAACAAGCAAGACCTGACGGCTGCGGCTGTAAAGGCCTGGCAAAGCATTAAGAAGGAGGAAACCCAGCGTTTGGTGATGTCCATGGGTTCCAGACTTAAGGCAGTGATTGCCTCCAAAGGATTTGCAACAAAATATTGAAAATAAAAATATTTTGTTTGGGTTATGTTTATTTGTCCAATTACTTTTGACCTCCTAAAATGTGGAGTGTTTGTAAAGAAATGTGTACAATTCCTACATTTTCTATCAGATATTTTTGTTCAACCTTTCAAATTAAACGTTACAATCTGCACTTGAATTCTGTTGTAGAGGTTTCATTTCAAATCCAATGTGGTGGTATGCAGAGCCCAACTCGCGAAAATTGTGTCACTGTCCAAATATTTCTGGCCTTAACTGTATATATATATATTGTTCCCATAAATACATTTCTTTATCTAAATAAAAAAAACAATAAAAGTACACATATTTAGTATCGCTGAGTCCGTAATGACCCGACCTATAAAACTGTCCCACTAGTTAACCCCTTCAGCGAACACCGTAAAAAAAAAAAAAAAAAACAAGGCAAAAAAAATGCTTTATTATCATACCGCCGAGCAAAAAGTGGAATAACACGCGATCAAAAAGACGGATATAAGTAACCATGGTACCAATGAAAACGTCATCTTGTCCTGCAAAGAACAAGCTGCTATACAGCATCATCAGCGAAAAAATAAAAGTTATAGTCCTCCGAATAAAGCGATGCAGAAATAATTTTTTCTGTAAAATAGTTTTTATCGTATAAAAGCACCAAAACGTAAAAAAAATTATATAAATGAAGTATCGCTGTAATCGTACTGACCCGAAGAATAAAACTGCTTTATCAATTTTACCAAATGTGAAATGGTATAAACGCCCCCCCGTAATAAGAAATTCATGAATAGATGGTTTTTGGTCACTCTGCCTCCCAAAAATCAGAATAAAAAGCGATCAAAAAGTGTCACGTGCCCGAAAATGGTACCAATAAAAACGTCAACTTGTCACACAAAAAACAAGACCTCACATGACTCTGTGGACCAAAATATGGAAAAATTATAGCTCTCAAAATGTGGAGACACAAAAACTAATTTTTGCAATAAAAAGCGTCTTTTAATGTGTGATGGCTGCCAATCATAAAAATCTGCTAAAAACCTGCTATAAATAGTAAGATAAATAATAAAATTAACAAAATGTATTTATTTCCATTTTCCCATTAGGGTTAGGGTTGGCGCAAGGATTAGGGCTAGGGTTAGGGTTAGTGCAAGGGTTAGGGTTGGGGCTAGGGTAAGGGTTGGGGCTAGGGTTAGGGTTAAGGTTAGGGTTGCAGCTAGGAATACAAATCTGTCCAAAAACATAATAATGCTAAATATATAGGAACCTCCCGCAAGGAAGGTTTTTCCATCAAAGCATTGAAATATAGGGGTGTGTTAACCTATCATAATCTAACAACCGGGTACCAAGTACCCAAACACACCACTCTCACAGAAAGTGTTTAGAAAAATTAACAAATTTTATTATTAAAAAAACAGAAAATATCAAAATGTCATATTCAGTAAGAGGAAAGGATGACTACCCAAGTACGTAGCACAAAAAGTGATACAGGAAATGGTATACAGGCTTCTGAGATCATATAGTCTGTGTCATGGCATATGGGCATCCCAAATATATAAGCCCTATTCTACATAGACCTAAAGTGCATAGTGCCAAGTTCCCAAACCAGTTTAACACATATGGAATGCCTGACACATACCCATGTGGTAAGCCCGTCCTTAGTATCACACACGTCCCGACGTACGTTTCGCGTCTTCCGCTTTCTCAAGGGAGAAAAAGATAACTGTGCATGTCATGTCTGCATAGTTGCTGGCTTATATGGTATCCCCACTCACCTCCTGCCCAATAGTGTGTCGCGCACGGCGCCGCCGCCCCCGGGTCTCAGGTGCATCTAATGCCGGCACTCAGCTTCAGCGTGCAGGGAGGAAATCCCCCGTGACGTCATATCTGCACGCCGGATTTAAAAGAGGCCTTCAAAAAGATGTCAGATCCCGGTGCGTGGTGCACATGCGCGTCGCCATTTTGTTGAAGTCCAACTATCCCACACACCAGCCTCTAATGCGCAAGTGCGCAGCCCTTTCTCTTGATGGATTAAGGTGGTGCAGAGATCCCTCCTTGACCTGTGCATACTAATAACAAGGATCGCATATCTCCCTCCTCCTTACACTTTCCCTATGTTGATGTTTAGATCATTTAGATGTCCAAATTGCTCAAAAGATACAAGCAGTGATATATCACACAGTGATCAAGGGGCATTCAGGAAAAAAAAAAGGAGAAAGATCATATATAATCAAAATAAACAAACACAGATTTATAGCCTCCAGGTTAATTCAGGGGATTCTTCCAACATATAGTGCAACCAAGTCGGCTTTCATGCGATCTTCAGAGGTTGTCAGTGAGTACAGGATCTTAACCCCTTAAGCCCCGAGGGTGGTTTGCACGTTAATGACCGGGCCAATTTTTACAATTCTGACCACTGTCCCTTTATGAGGTTATAACTCTGGAACGCTTCAACGGATCTTGGCGATTCTGACATTGTTTTCTCGTGACATATTGTACTTCATTTTAGTAGTAACATTTATTCGATATAACTTGCGTTTATTTGTGAAAAAAACGGAAATTTGGCGAAAATTTTGAAAATTTCGCAATTTTCCAACTTTAAATTTTTATGCCCTTAAATCACAGAGATATGTCACGCAAAATACTTAATAAGTAACATTTCCCACATGTCTCCTTTACATCAGCACAATTTTGGAACCAAAATTTTTTTTTGTTAGGGAGTTATAAGGGTTCAAAGTTGACCAGCAATTTCTCATTTTTACAACACCATTTTTTTTTAGGGACCACATCTCATTTGATGTCATTTTGAGGGGTCTATATGATAGAAAATACCCAAGTGTGACACCATTCTAAAAACTGCACCCCTCAAGGTGCTCAAAACCACATTCAAGAAGTTTATTAACCCTTCAGGGGTTTCACAGGAATTTTTGGAATGTTTAAATAAAAATGAATATTTAACTTTTTTTCACACAAAATTTATTTCAGCTCCAATTTGTTTTATTTTACCAAGGGTAACAGGATAAAATGGATGCCAAACATTGTTGTACAATCTGTACTGAGTACGCTGATACCCCATATGTGGGGGTAAACCACTGTTTGGGCGCATGGCAGAGCTCGGAAGGGAAGGAGCGCCATTTGACTTTTAAATGCAAAATTGACAGGAATTGAGATGGGACACCATGTTGCGTTTGGAGAGCCACTGATGTGCCTAAACATTGAAACCCCCCACAAGTGACACCATTTTGGAAAGTAGACACCCTAAGGAACTTATCTAGATGTGTGGTGACCACTTTGACCCACCAATTGCTTCACAGAAGTTTATAATGCAGAGCCGTAAAAATAAAAAATCATATTTTTTCACAAAAATGATCTTTTCGCCCCCAATTTTTTATTTTCCCAAGAGTAAGAGAAGAAATTGAACCTCAAAAATTGTTGGCCAATTTGTCCTGAGTACGCTGATACCCCGTATATGGGTGTAAACCATTGTTTGGGCGTATGGCAGAGCTCGGAAGGGAAGGAGCGCCATTTTACTTTTCAATGCAAAATTGACTGGAATTGAGATGGGATGCCATGTTGCGTTTGGAGAGCCCCTGATGTGCCTAAACATTGAAATCCCCACAAGTGACACCATTTTGGAAAGTAGACCCCTTAAGGAACTTATCTAGAGGTGTGGTGAGCACTTTGACCCAACAAGTGCTTCACAGAAGTTTATAATGCAGAGCCGTAAAAATAAAAAATCATATTTTTTCACAAAAATAATCTTTTCGCCACCAATTTTTTATTTTCCCAAGGGTAAGAGAAGAAATTAGACCACAAAAGTTGTTGTGCAATTTGTCCTGAGTGCGACGATACCCCATATGTGGGGGTAAACCACTGTTTGGGCGCATGGCAGAGCTCGGAAGGAAAGGAGCGCCATTTGACTTTTCAATGCAAAATTGACTGGAATTGAGATGGGACGCCATGTTGCGTTTGGAGAGCCCCTGATGTGCCTAAACATTGGAACCCCTCACAAGTGACACCATTTTGAAAAGTAGACCCCTTAAGGAACTTATCTAGATGTGTGGTGAGCACTTTGACCCAACAAGTGCTTCACAGAAGTTTATAATGCAGAGCCGTAAAAATAAAAAATCTTATTTTTTCACAAAAATGATCTTTTCGCCCCCAATTTTTTATTTTCCCAAGGGTAAGAGAAGAAATTAGACCACAAAAATTGTTGTGCAATTTGTCCTGAGTGCGACGATACCCCATATGTGGGGGTAAACCACTTTTTGGGTGCATAGCAGAGCTCGGAAGGGAAGGAGCGCCATTTGACTTTTCAATGCAAAATTGACTGGAATTAAGATGGGACGCCATGTTGGTTTGGAGAGCCCCTAATGTGCCTAAACATTAAAAACCCCCACAAGTGACACCATTTTGGAAACTAGACCCTCTAAGGAACTTATCTAGATGTGTTTTGAGAGCTTTGAACCCCCAAGTGTTTCACTACAGTTTATAACGCAGAGCTGTTAAAATAAATTTATTTTTTTTTCGCAAAAATTTTTTAGCCCCCAGTTTTGTATTTTCACAAGGGTAACATAATAAATTGGACCCCAAAAGTTGTTGTCCAATTTGTCCTGAGTACGCTGATACCCCATATGTGGGGGGGAACCACTGTTTGGGCGCATGGCAGAGCTCGGAAGGGAAGGAGCGCCATTTGGAATGCAGACTTAGATGGATTGGTCTGCAGGAGTCACGTTGCATTTGCAGAGCCCCTGATGTACCCAAACAGTACAAACCCCCCACAAGTGACCCCATATTAGAAACTAGACCTCCCATGGAACTTATCTAGATGTGTTGTGAGAACTTTGAACCCCTAAGTGTTTCACTACAGTTTATAACGCAGACCCGTGAAAATAAAAATTCTTTTTTTTTTCACAAAAATGATTTTTTAGCCCCCAGCTTTGTATTTTTACAAGGGTAACAGAATAAATTGGACCCCAAAAGTTGTTGTTCAATTTGTCCTGAGTACGCTGATACCCCATATGTGGGGGGGAACCACTGTTTGGGCTCATGGCAGAGCTCGGAAGGGAAGGAGCGCCATTTGGAATGCAGACTTAGATGGATTGGTCTGCAGGCGTCACGTTGCATTTGCAGAGCCCCTGATGTACCCAAACAGTAGAAACCACCCACAAGTGACCCCATATTGGAAACTAGACCTCCCATGGAACTTATCTAGATGTGTTGTGAAAACTTTGAACCCCCAAGTGTTTCACTACAGTTTACAACGCAGAGCCGTGAAAATAAAAATCCTTTTTTTTCCCACAAAAATGATTTTTAGCCCCCCAAATTTTTATTTTCCCAAGGATAACAAGAGAACTTGGACCCAAAAAGTTGTTGTCCAATTTGTCTCGAGTACGCTGATACCCCATATGTTGGGGTAAACCCCTGTTTGGGCGCACGGGAGAGCTCGGAAGTGAAGGAGCACTGTTTTACTTTTTCAATGCAGAATTGGCTGGAATTGAGATCGGACGCCATGTCGCGTTTGGAGAGCCCCTGATGTGTCTAAACAGTGGAAACCCCCCAATTATAAATGAAACCCTAATCCAAACGCACCACTAACCCTAATCCCAACTGTAACCCTAACCACACACCTAACCCAGACACACCCCTAATTCTAATCCCAACCCTAATCCCAACCGTAAATGTAATCCAAACCCTAACCCTAGCCCCAACCCTAGCCCTAACCCTAACCGGAAAATGGAAATAAATACATTTTTTTTAATTTTATTATTTTTCCCTAAGGCTAGGTTCACATTGCGTTAGGGAAATCCGTTTAGCACTAGCGGATTGCGCTAACACAATGTCTTTTTAGGTGTCGTGTTTAGTGGTCGCGTTAACGTCCCCGCTCTGGAAGATCGGGGATCGGACCTCGGGCGCGCCGCGGACGCTGCAAGCAGCGTCTGAGGCGCGCCACAAAAGAATGGCACCTTGCTAGCGCGAGCCGAAAATGGCACGCTCTAGCGATGCGCTACACCTGAAAATCACATTGCTGTCAATGGTTGTGCTAACGGACCCGTTGCACGGCGTTAATTGTGACATTTTCGCCGTGCAACGCTGTCCGTTAGCGTTAACCCATTAACGCAATGTGAACCTAGCCTAACTAAGGGGGTGATGAAGGGGGGTTTGATTTACTTTTATAGCGAGTTTTTTAGCGGATTTTTATGATTGGCAGCCGTCACACACTAAAAGACGCTTTTTATAGCAAAAAAGTTTTTGCGTCTCCACATTTTGAGACCTATAATTTTTCCATATTTTGGTCCACAGAGTCATGTGAGGTCTTGTTTTTTGCGGGACGAGTTGACGTTTTTATCGGTTACATTTTCGGACACGTGACAGTTTTTGATCGCTTTTTATTCCGATTTTTTTGTGAGGCAGAATGACCAAAAACCAGCTATTCATGAATTTCTTTTGGGGGAGGCGTTTATACCGTTCCGCGTTTGGTAAAATTGATGAAGCAGTTTTATTCTTCGGGTCAGTACGATTACAGCGACACCTCATTTATATCATTTTTTTTATGTTTTGGCGCTTTTATACGATAAAAGCTATTTTATAGAAAAATAATTATTTTGGCATCGCTTTATTCAGAGGACTATAACTTTTTTATTTTTTTGGTTATGATGCTATATGGCGGCTCGTTTTTTGCGGGACAAGATGACGTTTTCAGAGGTAACATGGTTATTTATATCCGTCTTTTTGATCGCGTGTTATTCCACTCTTTGTTCAGCGTTATGATAATAAAGCGTTGTTTTTTGGCTCGTTTTTTTTTTTTTTTTCTTACGGTGTTCACTGAAGGGGTTAACTAGTGGGCCAGTTTTATAGGTCGGGTCGTTACGGACGCGGCGATACTAAATATGTGTACTTTTATTGTTTTTTTGTTTTTTTTTATGTAAAGAAATGTATTTATGGGAATAATATTTTTTTTTTTCTGCTTTATTTAGGAATTTTTTTTTAATTTTTTTTTTTACAAGTGTGGAAATTTTTTTTTTTACTTTTTCACTTTGTCCCAGGGGGGGACATCACAGATCACCGATCTGACAGTGTGCACAGCACTCTGTTAGATCGGTGATCTAACATACAGCCGGGCAGGATTAGAGCTGCAGCTGCAGCCTGATCCTGACCCGGAAGTGCTCCCTGCAGGACCCGGATGCAGCCCGGCGGCCATTTTGGATCCGGGGACTGCAGGGAGAAGACGCTCGGTACACGGTGAGCACATCACCGTGTACCGATCGTCTCAGGGAAGCCCGCAGGGAGCCCCCTCCCTGCGCGATGCTTCCCTGCACCGCCGGCACACCGCGATCATCTTTGATCGCGGTGTGCCGGGGGTTAATGTGCCGGGAGCGGTCCGTGACCGCTCCTGGCACATAGTGCCGGATGTCAGCTGCGATAGGCAGCTGACACCCGGCCGCGATCGGCCGCGCTCCCCCCGTGAGCGCGGCCGATCGCATATGACGTACTATCCCGTCCATGGGAATTAAGTCCCAGGTCACCTGGACGGGATAGTACGTCATATGGGATTAAGGGGTTAATCATCATAGGGGAGCCATATCTCAAGCCATAGCAAAGTATGAGGTTTCATATAACTGGATTACTAAAATAAAAGAATGCAACAATAAAACATATTTACTAAAGACACAACAGAGTTAAAAACAAGCAGGGATTACAGGTACGGGGCAAAGCTCCATTTCTCATTTAAGCCACTGGGGGACATAGTGCCAAGCTCCACAATCCATCTGGTTGACTAGTGTGACCCCGGCTTAGAAAGAGAATTCAGAGCTCTTAAAAATAATGATAATGAATAGGAGGATTGGCATATGATATTAACAAAAGGGGGGAAATCTTTCCCATAAACAAAAAGTGGCACTATCAGAATTTAAAAATATGCAAATTTTGCAAGGGTGGTGGAATGGGGGTTCTCAACTCTGAAGATTATAAAAACAAAACAATGGAACTACTATCAGATACCTCAACATATGAGAAACTTGAAAACAACCCAAAAACTAAGTTTAATGAAGAAATTAGTAAAATTGATCTTGAAGGATTAAGTTTGGGTGTGCTTGACAAAAAGCAGGCTAACTTTCTAATTGTACCGAATCCAGTTCTTCCAATACTATATGGTCTACCGAAAGTACAAAAAGTACTGGAATTCCTCCTACGAGACCTATCATATCAGGAATCGGATCAATAAATTAAGATCTTTGTGAATGGGCTGCCTCTTTGTTACAATCTCTGGTGCAGAAGTTACATGGATGTATAAAAGACTCAAGAGATGTTTTGAGAGTTTTTTCAAAAAAAAAAAAAAAAAACATGGCAGAACAATTTCTCATGGCTATGCTGTGATGTTGCTTTGTTGTATACCTGTATTCCCCATGAACTAGCGATGCAAGCTCTTCAAATTCATTTAAAAAATTTCAGTCAATCCTCAAAAGATCTAATTAATTTTTTGTTACAGGTTATTTTTTTCTTGCTAACACATAATTTGTTTTCATTTGATGATAATGTTTATTAACAAAAAGTGGGCATTCCCATGGGTGCTAAATACTCCCCGTCACTTGCTAACCTTACAATGGCATATTGAGAATTGGAATATGTTTATGCTTTGTACAAAAAGAAAAATAAGAGCATGAACCGCACCTCCAAAAATCATACGTTGATCTAAAGCCGCTAGGCAAAAATTTATATACCGAACATGAGGTTTTCAGTTTAACATTCTGATCAGACTGTATGAAGTCCACTGCCACATCATGGCAAACCTCGTAGTGGGTCCTACCGCCCTAACGGAGTGGAGCCGTGCGGCGACCACCTCCACAGCAGCAATGCACCAGCAGGGCAGACGGTCTGTTGCCCCACAGCATCCATGCTGCCATGCTGCAAGACTGAGCCCCCATGACTCCAGACCGCACCGCCCCACCAGCACAAAGCCACGGCAGCAATGGCTGCCACACAGCACCAGCACCAAAATGAAAGGAGCAATGAAACTCACCTTCCTCCAGCTCTTCAGTGAGAGCCAAAATGGGCTAGACCCCTTACTTTGCAGTCTCCTGCTAATTAAAATCACCTGTGCCAAATGGGAGGAGTGCTGGTCCAAGAAAGAGACTAGAACATGCTTTGTACAAAAATAAAAAAAAGAACATGAACCGCACATCCCAAAATCATACGTTGATCTAACGCAGCTAGGCAAAAACTTATATACTGAACATGAGGTTTTCAGTTTAATATTCTGATCAGACTGTATGAAGCCCACTGCCACGTCACGGCAAACCTCGTAGTGGGTCCTACTGCCCTAACGGAGCGGAGCTGTGTGGCGACCACCGCCATAGCGGCAATGCACAAGCAGGGCCGACGGTCTGTTGCCCCACAGTACCCATGCTGCAAGACTGAGCCTCCATGACTCCAGACCGCGCCGCTCACCAGCAGAAGCCACGGCAACAATGGCTGCCACACAGCATCAGCACCAAAATGAAAGGAGCAATGAAACTCACCTTCCTCCAGCTCTTCAGTGAGAGCCAAAATGGGCTAGACCCC
Organism: Ranitomeya imitator; assembly: GCF_032444005.1. Taxonomy (NCBI): domain Eukaryota; kingdom Metazoa; phylum Chordata; class Amphibia; order Anura; family Dendrobatidae; genus Ranitomeya; species Ranitomeya imitator. The sequence goes on along the minus strand of NC_091283.1, from coordinate 287,591,946 downwards.
TTACTTTGCAGTGTCCTGCTAATTAAAATTCTGTGCCAAATGGGAGGAGTGATGGTCCAAGAAAGAGACTAGAACATGCTTTGTACAAAAAGAAAAAAAAAGCATGAACCGCACATCCCAAAATCATACGTTGATCTAAAGCCGCTAGGCAAAAATTTATATACTGAACATGAGGTTTTCAGTTTAAAAAAATGAACCTGGAGGTGCGGTTCATGCCCTTTTTTTCCTTTTTGTGCAAAGCATGTTCTAGTCTTTCTTGGACCAGCACTCCTCCCATTTGGCACAGGTGATTTTAATTGGCAGGAGACTGCAAAGTAAGGGATCTAGCCCATTTTGGCTCTCACTGAAGAGCTGGAGGAAGGTGAGTTTCATTGCTCCTTTCATTTTGGTGCTGGTGCTGTGTGGCGGCCATTGTTGCTGTGGCTTTGTGCTGGTGGGGCGGCGTGGCCTGGAGTCATGGGGGCTCAGTTTCACAGCATGGGTGCTGTGGGGCGACAGGCCGTCCGCCCTGCTGGTGCATTGCCGCTGTGACGGTGGTTGCCACACGGCTCCGCTCTGTTAGGGCGGTAGGACCCACTACGAGGTTTGCCGTGACGTGGCAGTGGGCTTCATACAGTCTGATCAGAATGTTAAACTGAAAACCTCATATTCAGTTATATAAATTTTTGCCTAGCAGCTTTAGATCAACTTATGATTTTTGGAGGAGCGGTTCATGCCCTTTTGTGCAATGGAATATGTTTATTCCATATGTAATCCCTTTTCTCAAGATCTAGTTTGGTATGGCAGATACATTGATGACATCCTGATAATATATGGGGGTGAAATATCTGCCACACCAGAATTTGTTAATTACATTAACTCTAATAATTATAACATTCGGTTTACATATAGGCAAGATATCACATATCTTTCCTAGATCTGGATCTTCAAGGGGAAGTAGGTCAACACATTTCAAGTAAAAAGCACTGCAAACCCTTAAGTGGGAATACTATCCTACATGCTCTCAGTAGTCATCCAAAGCATACAATAAAATTTATTCTGGTGGGAGAGTATGCCAGACTCAAAAGGAATTGTAGCAATGAGGCAAATATGGATTCAGAATTTTATATTCTACATAAGAAATTTAAAAAAACAAACTGATCCTGAGAGGTCCTTAAAAAGGGCTCTCAATATAGTTACCAATAAGAAGAGGGAAGATCTGATCGAACCTAAATTTGAAGCGACACGGAGAAAAAAAGACAGGGAAGGAGCACATAAACCTTATGTTTGCTTAAGATATAGCCCTCAATTTAATAAAAATATAATCAATTCATGTTTGCCCATATTATATGAAGATCAAATCCTTGCTAATATTGAGGTGTCAACGTAGTAGCTAGAAGAGCTCCTACTATTGGGAATGCTATTTCCCCAGGAAAATTCCAGTTAAAACCTTCCTCAAGAACTTGGCTGGAATGCGAGGGTTTTTATAAATGCGGCACACTTAAGTGCAAAACATGTAAACATGCCCAAACCAGTAAAACGTTTAATAACCCTAACAACTCACAAACATTAATCAGTTTCTTAACTGTAACACAACTAATGTTATTTACAGAATAGAGTGTACCAACTGCCAACTATCATCCATAGGCTGGACTACGAGAAAATCGAAGACTCGTATATCCGAACATATTAGGGATATAGTAAATAATAATAGCACAAATTATAGCATCTCTACGGCAGCTAAACATTTTATATCTCACCATTCCAGTAATGCATCTTCCCTAAAAGTCACGGGTGTAGAGCAGGTTAAAAATGCTCGGCGAGGAGGAGATGTAAAAAGACGTCTTCTTACGCGCAAGGCTTTTTGGATTTATAATTTAGAAACTAGATTTCCTACTGGCGTAAACAGACGACACGAGATCATATTTAATTATTAATGGTGAATTGTTTTTATTTCAATGTATTATTTTAATCCATGATGAATGTTTTTAACATTTTTGGTCACAGCATGTCAGTACAATGTATCAGTTTGTAATTTGAAACCACGCGTTCATATAGACCTTGCAGGACCTTATCATTAAGTCATCTGACACTAGTGGCTTATTTGATTGGTCTACATGCACTATATGGATCTCATGCTGTTGAACATACAGTGGGGCAAAAAAGTATTTAGTCAGTCAGCAATAGTGCAAGTTCCACCACTTAAAAAGATGAGAGGCGTCTGTAATTTACATCATAGGTAGACCTCAACTATGGGAGACAAACTGAGAAAAAAAAATCCAGAAAATCATTGTCTGTTTTTTTATCATTTTTTTTGCATATTATGGTGGAAAATAAGTATTTTTATTGAATCTATTCTTCCCTCTACTCGAGAAATGTTCCTTATGCTATTAGCTGCAACACAACCCAAAGCATGATTGATCCACCCCATGCATGGTTGGGTAGATGTTCTTTTCCTGAAATTCTGTGCCCTTTTTCTCCACACATACCTTTGATCATTGAGGCCAAATTGTTCTATTTTAACCTTATCGGAACACAGAATTTGTATACAAAATGCATCAGGCTTGTTTAGATGTTCTTTTGCATACTTCTGATGCTGAATTTTATGGTGAGGATGCAGGAGAGGTTTTTTTCTGATGACTCTTCCATGGAGGCTATATTTATGCAGGTGTCTCTGAACAGTAGAACAACGTACCACAATATCGGAGTCTGCTAAATCTTTCTGGAGATCTTTTACAGTCAAGCGAGGTGCAGATTTGCTTTTCTAGCAATCCTACAAACAGCTCTCACTGAAATTTTGCTTGGTCTTCCAGACCGAACATTGACCTCCATTGTTCCTGTTAAATGCCATTTCTTAATTACATTTCAAACTGAGGAAATGGCAACTTTGCTTATCTTCTAACAGCCATCTCCTGCTTTGTGAGCCTCCACCATTTTAATTTTCAGAGTGCTAGGCAGCTGCTTAGAAGAACCCAAGGCTGCTGTTTTTTGGCACAAGGTTAGAGGAGGCTGGGTTTTATAAGGCTGGCAAATTTGCATCACCTGGCCTTTCATAATCCTAACAATGAGGCTGCCGTCACACTAGCAGTATTTGGTCAGTATTTTACATCAGTATTTGTAAGCCAAAACCAGGAGTGGAACAATTAGAGGAAAAGTATAATAGAAACATATGCACCACTTCTGCATTTATCACCCTCTCCTGGTTTTGGCTTGCAAATATTGATGTAAAATACTGACCAAATACTGCTAGTGTGACGGCAGCCTGATAGTTAACAAGCCATAACCCTAACAGGCTAATTAAGGTCTTAAAACTTGATCAAAGTTATCTGAGCAGACAAATCTTCAAGGGTGCCCACACCCTATAGGCATTGGCCTATTTTCCTTTTTGTAATTTTTAAAATGTAAAAATGACAATATATGTGTTTTTTTTGCCTACAATACAAAGGAAATGTGATATCTTTAACTTTAGGCCTTTTAGAGATGTAGAGATCTTTCCATCTTCAACTTGCTTAATTGTTCACAATAACTAATTTTGACCAGGGGTGCCCAAACTTTTACCTGTCACTGTAAATGCATCATCCAGTTGGTGTTCAATATTTAATAGGGTCTGGCTATAAATCTTAATGAAAGTTCCATGATTTTCTTTGAGCTGTTATTGCAAATATTTCCCAATTATGGATGAACTCCTGGTCCTCAATAAGAGAAGAAGGTCTCACACGTATCCGCAATCCTCTCAGGATTCATTGTTGGGGACGATCATTTCCAGGAAAGCTTTGTTCTTCCAGGTTTTGGTTCGTTTAAAGAGTAGATTGTTTTATCAAAACATTAAAATCCTTCATACTCTGAGCCCCAGAGCCGCCAGTTGTTGTTGGTTTGTTATTGGAAACTGGATTTACGTGTCAGAGCCAAGTCTGTTCCTGGGCTTTGTAGTCCATGGTCTTTAGCAAGACGCCCTGTGCGGAGCAGAGTATAATATTAGGAGCAAGGAAAAAGACACAAGACGATAATACACAGAAGGGACAAATAGAGAGGAAATATTAGAGAACAAAACATGTGATATTCAGATGGATCCAATCATTGTTTTATACAAAATCTACTTATTAAACGAACCAAAACATGGAACAAAGCTCAGCTCCGTACACACACTGCTCCACTACATACACCTCGTAACCACATGGCTCTGCTACATACACCTTCTACACACACGGCTCTGCTACATACACCTCGTAACCACACGGCTCTGCTACATACACCTCGTAACCACATGGCTCTGCTACATACACCTTGTACACGCACGGCTCTGCTACATACACCTTGTACACACACAGCTCCACTACATACACCTTGTACACACACGGCTCTGCTACATACACCTCGTAACCACACGGCTCTGCTACATACACCTTGTGCACACACGGCTCTGCTACATACACCTTGTACACACACAGCTCCACTACATACACCTCGTAACCACACGGCTCTGCTACATACACCTTGTACACACACGGCTCTGCTACATACACCTCGTAACCACACGGCTCTGCTACATACACCTTGTACACACATGGCTCTGCTACATACACCTCGTAACCACACGGCTCTGCTACATACACCTTGTACACATACGGCTTTGCTACATACACCTCGTAACCACACGGCTCTGCTACATACACCTTGTACACACACAGCTCCACTACATGCACCTCGTAACCACACGGCTCTGCTACATACACCTTATACACACACGGCTCTGCTACATACACCTCGTAACCACATGGCTCCGACTACATACACCTCGTAACAACACTGCTCTGCTCCATAAACCTCGTACTCACACGGTTCTGCTAAATACACTTCATAACCACACGGCTCAGTCTACATACACCTCATACACACGGTTCCACTCCATACACCTCATACACACGCGGCTCCACTCTATACACCCCCCACACACATAGCTTCGCTCCGTACACCTTGTACACACGCCTCCGCTCCGTACACCTCCTACACCCACGGCTCCGCTCTATACACCCCGCACACACATGACTCTGCTCCATACACCTCGTACACCCACGGCTCTGCGTCGTACACACGCGGCTCCACTCCGTACACATGTGACTCTGCTCCATACACATCGTACACACGGGCTCTCCTACATCCACACTGTAAACACCTGACCCCACACATAAACTTCCCCTCATCCAGCACCATGACAACCAGCACAGCAGAGTCCTGCATACACTGAGGACCCTGGTCATGTGACCCCTGACTCCTCCCCTCCTGTGACCTCATCACAGGTCCTGTGCGGCTCTGCAGGTGGAGGCTCCACACACCAGAATCTTAGCAGGTAAAGACCCCAATATCCACAGGTGTCCCTTCTAATTGGGGGAAACTATCCCCTCTAATAATCCTCGGACAGTTCTGACAAACACAGTAAAGTGCCCCTTTATGGAGGAGACAGAAAGTCTGTTTAGTCCCTTTAGCTTCATAGTATCAGCTCTAATCCAATGGTGAGAGAGCGATTTACCCTGAAGAGTCACAGATTGTGGGGTTGTTATAAAATGTTATATTTAGGGGGTTTGTGTTGTCTCCTTATAAGAATCACAATGGTTTTGTTCCTTTTCCGCTGATAGATACAAACGACCCAACTATGAAAGACGGGAACAAGAAAACATGTATTACTCTCATAGTACAGGGCTCCACAGTGTAATGTCCCCACAGTTCCTCCATTCCCCCACACAGTGTAATGTCCCCACAGTTCCTCCATTCCCCCACACAGTGTAATGTCCCCACAGTTCCTCCATTCCCCCACACAGTGTAATGTCCCCACAGTTCCTCCATTCCCCCACACAGTGTAATGTCCCCACAGTTCCTCCATCCCCCACACAGTGTAATGTCCCCACAGTTCCTCCATTCCCCCACACAGTGTAATGTCCCCACAGTTCCTCCATCCCCCACACAGTGTAATGTCCCCACAGTTCCTCCATTCCCCCACACAGTGTAATGTCCCCACAGTTCCTCCATTCCCCCACACAGTGTAATGTCCCCACAGTTCCTCCATCCCCCACACAGTGTAATGTCCCCACAGTTCCTCCATTCCCCACACAGTGTAATGTCCCCACAGTTCCTCCATTCCCCCACACAGTGTAATGTCCCCACAGTTCCTCCATCCCCCACACAGTGTAATGTCCCCACAGTTCCTCCATTCCCCCACACAGTGTAATGTCCCCACAGTTCCTCCATTCCCCACACAGTGTAATGTCCCCACAGTTCCTCCATTCCCCACACAGTGTAATGTCCCCACAGTTCCTCCATTCCCCCACACAGTGTAATGTCCCCACAGTTCCTCCATCCCCCACACAGTGTAATGTCCCCACAGTTCCTCCATTCCCCCACACAGTGTAATGTCCCCACAGTTCCTCCATCCCCCACACAGTGTAATGTCCCCACAGTTCCTCCATTCCCCCACACAGTGTAATGTCCCCACAGTTCCTCCATTCCCCACACAGTGTAATGTCCCCACAGTTCCTCCATTCCCCACACAGTGTAATGTCCCCACAGTTCCTCCATTCCCCCACACAGTGTAATGTCCCCACAGTTCCTCCATCCCCCACACAGTGTAATGTCCCCACAGTTCCTCCATTCCCCACACAGTGTAATGTCCCCACAGTTCCTCCATTCCCCCACACAGTGTAATGTCCCCACAGTTCCTCCATTCCCCCACACAGTGTAATGTCCCCACAGTTCCTCCATTCCCCACACAGTGTAATGTCCCCACAGTTCCTCCATTCCCCCACACAGTGTAATGTCCCCACAGTTCCTCCATTCCCCACACAGTGTAATGTCGCCACAGTTCCTCCATTCCCCACACAGTGTAATGTCCCCACAGTTCCTCCATTCCCCCACACAGTGTAATGTCCCCACAGTTCCTCCATTCCCCCACACAGTGTAATGTCCCCACAGTTCCTCCATCCCCCACACAGTGTAATGTCCCCACAGTTCCTCCATTCCCCACACAGTGTAATGTCCCCACAGTTCCTCCATTCCCCCACACAGTGTAATGTCCCCACAGTTCCTCCATTCCCCCACACAGTGTAATGTCCCCACAGTTCCTCCATTCCCCACACAGTGTAATGTCCCCACAGTTCCTCCATTCCCCCACACAGTGTAATGTCCCCACAGTTCCTCCATTCCCCCACACAGTGTAATGTACCCACAGTTCCTCCATCCCCCACACAGTGTAATGTCCCCACAGTTCCTCCATTCCCCCACACAGTGTAATGTCCCCACAGTTCCTCCATTCCCCCACACAGTGTAATGTCCCCACAGTTCCTCCATTCCCCACACAGTGTAATGTCCCCACAGTTCCTCCATTCCCCCACACAGTGTAATGTCCCCACAGTTCCTCCATTCCCCCACACAGTGTAATGTCCCCACAGATCCTCCATTCCCCCACACAGTATAATGTTCTTACAGTTCCTCCATTCCCCCACTCAATATTCTACCACCTAAACCACATCCTCACTTATCCCCACTCTTGATGCCTTTTCTTGGTTCCTCCCCACAGTGTAATGTTCCCACAGCACCAACATCCCCCATAGACACCGTATAATGTTTTCCCAGAACCTCCAGTCCTCATTTTATTTTTGTAACATTTTAACACCTGTTTTGTTTGGGTGTTTTTCATGTAATATGTGAAAGTCTACAGAAAAATGCCAAAAACCCTCCATTATATTTATAAACTTGTTGTTCTTACAAAAAAATCTTTTCTAAAAGCCTCAAACTTCTGTGTGTGAATCAGACCTGAGATCTAACGTGATAGAAGATTACAGTGCGGGGAAGACGGGAAACCTTCATATAGAGGCCGGTGGTGATGGAGTCAGTGATGGACTCTGGACAAATCTGTTTCTAGAGCCGTAGTAGAAGATGAAGATGTCGTCCTCATCATGAAGTAGTTATTTCTCCTGTCACGTGTAATGAATATCTCCTGCAGTATTGCTAATGCCGATTCCAGTGTCTGTAAATGAGACGAGAATTAGCGTTATGGAAGATGAGTCTATGAGAAACGTATTCAGGTGCCGACTCCGAGGAGGAAACTGCTTGTTGTCTATGGCCTAAATATATAGGTTTTATTAGTAGATGTAAAGAAAGAACCTAAATACTGTAAAATAATAAATCTCCTCATATCTTTGCCCTTATTATCTCCAGTAATTGTATTATTACACAAGACTTTTATGATGTTACATCGGCTCATCTTCTTCTCATTCAGGTCTCTACAATATCGGATCCTCAGTGAAGATCTTCTATATAAGAAATTTTTCTAATTTACCCATCAAGAATGGATATGGACAGAGACAAGATGGCGGAGAGGATATTACACCTCACCCTAGAGATCCTCTTCTGTCTTACTGGAGAGGTGAGAGATTCTGATGACGTCACATTACATCATTCTTATCTATGGGAATAACAGATGGACAGAACTGGAGAGGTGAGGACTCTGGAAATGTCTGTAGTGAGATTTATTAATGTGTCTCTCCATAACCAGGATTACACAGTAGTGAAGAAGACCTCTAGTGAGCGCTGTCAGGACCCTGTGTCTGAGGGATGGGGAGGACCCCTGAGCCCAATCACGTGTCCTCCACCTCACCTGATACATGACGACATCAATGACCAGAAGATCCTAGAACTCACCTACAAGATGATTGAGCTGCTGACTGGAGAGGTGACACTGCTGGGAATGCTGGGACATTATACAGTAACGCTATGAAGAGATCGGGGGATGACGATATCATTGTATGTGTCAGGTTCCTATAAGGTGTCAGGATGTCGCCGTCTATTTCTCCATGGAGGAGTGGGAGTATTTAGAAGGACACAAAGATCAGTACAAGGACGTCATGATGGAGGTTCCCCAGCCCCTCACATCACCAGGTAATAGACAGGACTAAATACACACAGCCTATAATTATCTGTATGTAAAGAATGAATTCAGTCCCTGTATGTGTTTCCTCCAGATCTATCCAGTAAGAGGACAACACCAGAGAGATGTCCCCGTCTTCTTCCACAGGACTGTAAACAAGAAGATCCGAATGTTCCTCAGGATCATCAGGTAGATGGAGAGAAGGTGTCATGAGATCTCCCCTATGATGTGTAGACGGCTGTGAAGGTCTTGTGCTCAGTCTTGTTTTATCCACCAGTATTATATGTTTTATACTTGTGTAATGAGAACCGTGTAGATGGCAGGATTAGAGCTGACCATAGATGTGACTTCTCCATCTGTTGGTGACTTTTACAATATTTGTTTCAGGGAGAAGATCTGACCCATATTAATACTACAGAGACATATGTGAGGGGTGATGAGCGGTGTAAAGAGGAGATTCCTACATATGGCTACCCTGGTGAGTAGTAACCACTAAATGCAGAGAAGTCACAGATTCTTCTGTCACCGGTTATGGCTGCTTTATCAGTGGTGTAGTCTGGTGGTATTACCATGATCACCATTTTGCCTCCAGACCACATCATTCTCCTCCACCCAAATGACTTTGGGTATTGAAAGCCCTTTTCTATAGATCTTACAACCTGGAGGATCCACCTACCCCCTGGGATTAGGAGATACTGACCGTAACCTGTCCAGATCTGTAAACTATAAAGCCAAATGACAGCGTAGGTAGAATGTGCTGACAAGTTAGAAAATCACTTGAAAACTATTATGATGGGCCTGTAAGAGAAAGCAGAGGGTAATGATGCTGTTGGCTTCCTAGATCCCTGGTATCTTATTGGATGAATCTACCTTCTCTCCCTTCTGTGCTGCTGAATGTGCTCATATGGTCCCTACAAGACCAGGTCCAGTCTTTCTGGCCAAACTTCACTTTTATGATTGACAACATTAAATGTGCAGTGAGGCCAAGTGTGAATTTCTGTACAATAATAAGGGTTTTCCTTTATTCTGACTTTTCAGTTTGTATTAAAACTAATTTCAAGGAGGATTGTGATAATCTACATAAAACACGTTACACCTGTGCCATGATATATCTCTAAGCTGTTCGTGGCTGATGGCTGTAATATACATTTATTCACGCCTACAGATGTGTTGGCTCGAGCTCTGGTTTCACTCCACGTCATAAACATTGTTTTTAATCATAAGGAATTCAGATTACTGCACAATCTCTCCTGAAATGGGGGCACTAATACTTTCTCTACTCTTCTGCTCAGGACTCACAGTAGCTCCAATGGTCCACTCCGGTTTACTGTCGGAGTTCTCCCCTCGTATATACGTTGTTGGAATGTAACTTTTTTATTCTATGCCTTTTTTTACCTGTTCATTCTTTATGATAGTTTGATTGTGGTGGGATCGGCCTACCTCACTTATGTGAGTGTGTAACTGATAGTCTTAAAAAAAAGCTCTCCATCGCCTTTTCCACATGCCGAAGATCTAAATTTAAAGGGAACCTGTCAGCAGGATTGTGCACAGTAACCTACAGACAGTGTCAGGTCAGCGCCGTTATACTGATCACATTGATACCTGGTGATGAAATCCGTCTTGTGGTTGTTGTTGTTTAATCTTTATTTGTAGTTTTCAGTTAACCCTTTCGTGCCCGGGCCTGTTTTTGCCTTCGTGACCTGGCCAATTTTTACAATTCTGTCACTTTATGAGGTTATAACTCTGGAACGCTTGCCTGGATCCCGGTGATTCTGACATTGTTTTCTCGTGACATATTGTACTTCATGATCGTGGTAAAATGTCTTTGATATTGCGTTTATTTGTGAAAAAAGGAAATTTGGCAAAAATGTTGAAAATTTCAAAATTTCACAATTTTCAAACTATTAATTTTTATGCCCTTAAATCAGAGAGTTATATAGCACAAAATAGTTAATAAATAACATTTCCCACATGTGTATGTTACATCAGCAGAATTTTGGAGCCAACATTTTTTTGTTAGGACGTTATAAGGATTAAAATTTGACCAGCGATTTTTCATTTTTTCAACAAATTTTACAAAACAATTTTTTTAGGGACCACCACACATTTGAAGTCACTTTGAGGGGTCTATATGAAAGAAAATACCCAAAAGTGACGCCATTGTAAAAACTGCACCCCTCAAGGTGCTCAAAACCACATTCAAGAAGTTTATTAACCCTCCAGGTGCTTCACGGGAATGAATGGAATGTGGAAGGACTTTTCTTTCACAAACATTTTCCTTTAGACCTAATTTTTTTACTTTTGCAAAGGTAACAGGAGAAAGTGGACTATACATTTTGTTTTGCAATTTCTCCTGAGCATGCCGATATCCAATATGTTGGGGAAATTTACTGTTTGGGCGCACTGCAGGGCTCGGAATGGAAGGAGCGCCATTTGATTTTTTTGAATGTAAAATATGCTGTAATAAATAGCGGTTGCCATGACGCGTTAGGAGAGCCCCTGATGTGCCTAAACAGTGGAAACCCCTCACAAGTGTCACCATTTTGGAACTTATCTAGATGTGTGTTAAGCACATTGAGACCACAGGTGCTTCACAGACGTTTATAGCGTACAGCTGTGGAAATAATAAAAAACTCAAATTTTTCCCAAATTAATCTATTTTAGCTTCATATTTTGCATTTTTATAAGGGTAAAAGGTGAAATTGCTGCATACAATTTGTTGTGCAATTTCTCCTGAGTTCGCTGATACCCCATATCTGGGGGAATACTACTGATGGGCGCATGGCAGGGCTTGGAAGGGAAGGAGCGCCATTCGACTTTTGGAATGCATAATTGGCTGGAATCGATAGGGGACGCCATGTTGTGTTTGGAGAGCCCCTAACGTGCCTAAACAGTAGAAACCCCCAATAAGTGACCCCATTTTGGAAACTAGACCCCTCAAGGAATGTATCTAGATGTCTGGTGAGCACCTTGAACCTCCAGGGACTTCAGATAATTTTATAATATTGAGCTGTCAAAAAAAAAAAAAAAACAAACATTTTTACCACAAAAATGCTATTTTAGCTCCCATTTTTTTTTCACAAGGGTAGCAAGAAAAAAATGGACCCCAAAGTTTGTTGTGCAATTCCTCTACCCTGTATGTGGCGTAAAACTACTGTCTGGGAGCATGGCAGGGCATGAAAGGAATGGAGCGCCATATTACAGTGCAGGTTTTTCTGCATTGGTTTGAGGAGGCCATATCACATTAGCAGAGCCCCTGAGGTGCCAGAACAGCAGAACTCCCTTAAGTGACCCCATTTTACAAACTACACCTCTCAATGAGTTCATCTAGGTGTGCTGTGATCATACTGACACCACAAGTGTGTCACAGAATTTGATACCATTGGGCAGTGAAGAAAAAATAATTACATTTTTACCACAAAAAATTTGTTTTAGCCCCAGATTTTACATTTTAACAGCGGGAAATGGGTAAAAATGGTGCCAAAATGTGTTACACAATTTCTTCTGAGCTTGGCAAAACCCCATATGTGGTGGTGCAGTACTGCTTAGCCACACAGCAAGACTCTAAAGGGACGGAGCGCTATTTGACTCTTGGAGAACAAATATAGAATAGTTTCCAGACTCTATATAAAAGAGCCCCTAAATGCCAGAAAAGCAGAATCCCCCTCAAGAGACCCCAGTTTGGAAATTATACCCCTTAGGAATTTATCTACAAGTGTAGTGATGATTTTGACTCCATGGTTGTTTTCCAGAAACAGGCAGCAGTGGATGTTGATGAGTGAAAAATGCAAACTGCCGTTGTAGTGACCAGTACGCTGTAGTGACCATTATGTTGCAGTTATCAGTACCTTATGCCCAGCCCGTGCTTCTGGATACATGCACCCATAAATTAGGCGGGCTCTCATCACTACAAAAATGCCAAACATGTGGATGATAAATGTGGTTTAGGTCCACTGTGGGGCTAAGAAGGGAGGGGGGCATTTGAATTTGGGAGCGTAGAATTTCTTTTAGGGGGTTGAGAAGCCATAACTCTTTTCCAGAGCCTTTGTCCTAGCAGTAACGTGGAAGCCCCCTATATTTCCGTTAACGATGGACCTGTGTGAGGATTTGCTTTTTTTTGTGGATTGAGTGGAAGCTTCATTGACACGAAATCATGAAAAATCCCTATTAAAAAGAAAACCTTTATTTAATTAAAGTTAAAAAAACATCCACGAGGTGGTATGTGCTCACCAAAGATAAAAAAAAACAGTGTGTATACCCCAAAACAATAACCAAAAAACCATTTGTGGGGTTTTTTGTTGCAGTTCCCTAATATTGAACTGTGTTGATACCTGCCTTACAGCGGGGATTGGCACCCTTGGGAATTTTTGTTGTGGCGCCCCCACTCATCAGCAGCTGTCCCTGTTATTCCCTAGATGCGCCCTATATCTGATAATGCCCCCAACTCTCAACTGGGAACCGCTGTCTCTAGACATAGATCACACCTGTCAATAAAGGGTCCCTGCAGCCCAGAAATAAAAAAAACTATTATCTGCTGGCCTGGTGGCTCAATCAGAGATCGAGAGTTCCTCCACAGGAAAGTGTTTTTATCAGAGAGACTTTTCAAATTGTAAAACTTCAGGGGTTGTCTATAAGGCCACGTGCTCCTGCCCAAGAGACTATGTAGGAAAAACTAACAGGAAATTTAGAAAAAGAGTGAGTGAACATCTAGGAGATATTAGAAATGATAGGGATATCCCCCTCGGTCCGACATATGAGGTTAGTCCATCAAGGAGATTATTGAGGTCGTAAAACCGGGCCCCAGAGGAGGTGACCATGATAGGACCATTCTTAGAAGGGAGTGTGAATGGATATTTAGACTTGACTCCCGGCAACCCAAAGGAATAAATGAGCAGATGTCATTTGCCTGTTTTGGCTAGACTACCCTATTATTTTTTGGATATTGAGAAATTAAATGACTAGCCAATTACTATTTTTCTCCTATTAAGAATGCATAGATTTCTATGTATTAATACCAATGATCCATTTCTGTAAATGGTCTGCCTTGCCTCGTAAGGATTTAATAATATATTTATATGCATTTTGGGAGGTCATTGAAATGACCAGTTTAATTCATAATATTGAATAAATTTTACCTACAGTATATTAATGAAAAAGCAAGACACTAATGTAATAACCGGCTATTGATATACCATTTGAAAAAGGAAAAAATACATTGCTGGTGACCAGAGTTATTGATTCTTTTATAATGTGCAGTTGGGCCCTGATGGCTTTGTATGTTGTGGCCTCTGTTCACACGGGACGCATTACAGTTAGCACTGGGAAGCCCACCACAGGGTGTTACTAATAGGGTATGACCCAGATATTGTGCATACTCTGTGTGAACACTGCTGCAGATTATTTATTTGCACTGGTGTGCCAAGCGGCCAATCCCTGATTGTAGGCTGTCTGTCTCATTTGTTATTACCGCACCTGTGTAGTCACCATCTTTACTTGGACCCGCTGTACCATGATAGTGCATTGGACTTGAGGCCTAAACAGGTAAGCACTTGCTTGTTTTTTTTGTGGTGTTTTCTTTTATTATGTTGTAGTGCAATATATGATTCTTTGCTCCCCCAAAAATAGGGTCTAATCGGTTTGTCTATTGCTCCCGCCTGGTATGCGCAGTGTGAGTTACAGTTTTTTTTCTCGTGTGCAGACGGATATGACCCGGAACACTTTGAACTGGAAGTTATTTTACATGCTTACGTGCATTCCATGTGAGGAAAGCGCAGACCCCTCAACGGAAGACATTACTTCCGTTAGCTCCAGAATGAAATGCACGCGAGGCATGCTTTGATGGACAGATCATGTTGTGGGGTGATATCCGGCAGAGGTAATAACGGGCTATTTAAGCAGAGGTTTATATCATTCGGTGCACATCACCTTCTATCAAGACGCACTATATGGCAGCAGGCCTCCTGATAAGCCACAGAGGCGAAAGCGTTGAGGCAATGGCGGGCGGGCGGGTGGCTGTGACTTCAGATGAGTACTTGAATCCATTATCATTGTGATCCCTTACATTTCTATTAGAGATATAAATATATTTTTATCTCTCAAAACTGGTATATGTGCATATGACCAATTATAATATATAGGTCTGATGTTATCTGTGGTAGCCACACATAGAATCATGATGTGCATTGATGGAGACTTGTTCCGTTTTTAACAATTTTTGGCCAGTTTTGCTTAAAATCCTGGTCAAGGTTGCGGCCAGGTATGACTCCTTGTCTATGTTCCCCTGTAACTGTGGACACATTGACATGGACATCGACAAACCCTCCCTATCTGAGACTGAAGAACCCAGCGTTCCCCCTCCTACTGTAAGTAGTGGGTGATGGTTCCCTGCTAACCAGATACTTGCAACCCATCGGTTACTTAGTATACCTTCTCTCTCTCTTGTTAGGGAAAAAAGGTCCCAAGCCACAAGTGTGGTATTTGCGCTTCCAGGCTCCCTTCCACACATAAGAAAAAGCTTTGCCAGCCGTGCACGGATGAGGTGTTATGTACGGAGCAGCCCTCCCACCTGGATAGCATCAAGACCCTCATAAAGACCCCTGAAGATACTCCTTGGTGGTGCAGTAGTAGAAGGATCTTACTTCTAGGGGTTTTGGCCCCTAAATATCAGCTCCAGCTCCTCAAATTTGAGAGAGATGAAAGCAGTGGAGGAAGCATTAAAAGCCTCATCTGCCCTGATTCAAGATCACCACGTGCGTGTCTATTCAGACAACATGACCACAGTGGCCTACCTCTGACACAATGGGGGCACAAAATATGCCAGTCTAAAATCAATCGCTGCAAGAATTTTTTTCTTGGGCAGAGAAACATCTATTGTCCATATTGGCAGTACATCTAAAAGGATCAGACAATATTCAGGCAGACTTCCTCAGCATCCGGGTGAGTGGTGCCTGGACTAAGCGGTCTTCTTGTCCCTGACTTCGAGATGGGGGAGTCTTGACGTAGACCTGTTTGTCAATGGCCAAAATGCAAAAGTGAAGACGTTCTTTTCCCTCTGTCCTGCATCCTAGGAGCTTCAGCCTGGCATACGCCTTCCTGCCAATACCAATGCTGGCGAGAACACTAAAGAAGATTCGAATAGATCAAGTCACTACGATCTTAGTCGCTCCCATGTGGCCAGGGAGAAGCTGGTACGGTGCCTTGCTGGACATGGCTCAGGAGGGTCCTTTGCTCCTGCCTCAGAAGATTGACCTCCTTCACCATTGTCCCCTTCTATATCCGAATCTAGGCAAATTGAACCTTGCGGCCTGGCTACTGAAGCCAATATCTTAAAGGCTAAAGGACTCTCAAATAAAGTAATCCAAACTCTCCAGAAAAGTAGAAAGCCAGTAACTAATGCCATCTATGGCAAGGTCTGGAAACGATTCTCATCCTGGTGTTTCCCAATCACTCCTGATCCCTTCCATCCCAATATAACACGGATTTTAGACTTTCTGCAAAAGGGGTTGGAGCTAGGACTTACACCCAGTACACTGAAAGTGCAGGTATCAGCTCTTAACTCTTTCTTTGATCAATACCTAACTGGCCACCGCTGGATTAAACGCTTCATGACCTCTGCAACTAGAATTCGTCTTAGACTCTGTAGTCATATCCGCCTTGGGATTTGAATATAGTCCTGAATAGTCTAACCCGAGATCCATTTGAAACTCTTTCATCCATGACCTTTAAGAACCTGACCCTCAAAGCCATCTTCTTAGTTGCGATTACTACCGCTAGGCGCATAGAAGAGTTACAAGCCCTGTTGATACAGGAACCTTATCTAACTATCACTACAGACAGTATTATCCTTAGGTTAGATTCCTCCTTTATGCCTACGGTTGTCTCAGGCTTTCACAGAGGTCAAGATATTGTGCTACCCTCATTCTGCCCAAATCCTTCCAACACAAAGGAAGAAATCCTTCACACCTTTGATGTCCGCACGGTGGTCCTATATTACCTCCAACAAATAGAAAATTGAATGATTGACCAAAACCTATTCATTCAGTTTGCGGGACGGAACAAGGGCAAGAAGGCGGCAAAGAATACGATTGCTAACTGGATCAAGGAAGCTATCTGTCTGGTGTATTCATCACAGAATCTTTCTCCTCCTGCTTCACTAAAGGCTCATTCTACACGTGCAGTATCTACATCTTGGGCAGAGAGAGGGAACGCATCTTTTGAGCAGATATGCAGAGCCGCTACCTGGTCCTCTGTCCATTAAATTTCAATAGGGATTTAACATTTGGCAGATGAGTTCTGCAGGCTGTGATCCCTCCCTAAAGAAATTAGTTGTTGGTATGCTGTCGTGGAAGGTGACTGGAGAAAATAGAATTAGTCTTACTGGTAATTCGGTTTCTAGGAACCTTCCATGACAGCACTAATTTCCCTCCCTATCTGATGTACCTATTGGATGATTCCTGCACCTTGGTGGTAAATATACATGCTAAGGTATCCAGAAAAAACACTGAAGGTTGTAGGAAGGGGAGGGTTATTTAACCTCTTGTGTTTCCTGTCATCCATTATGGCGGGAGACATCCTCCAATGATGCTGTCATGGAAGGTTCCTAGAAACAGAATTACCGGTAAAACTAATTCTATTTTCAGAGGTGCACAAAACTGTCTGACTGCTCTTTTATGTATGACTAAAAAGATGGACACCGCTGGATCACAGGTCTTATGGCGTCCACAGTGTCTCCATCTGCCTCATTATAGGGAATCTTCAGCCAGAGGTTCCGTCCTAATCGAATATTTCAGAGATTTACACGGAAACCCCCTGTGTAAGCATATACAGTGCTTGTATGTCCTGGGCTAGGTGCAGGATTGTTCCTCCAGTGTATATAACATTGTATATCTGTGTCCATAGTATACCACTATCAGGGGCATAATCAGGGCTGCCACCAGGAATTTCAGGGCCCCATACTGGCAAATTTTTCGGGGCCCCCTTGAGACTCCACCCAGGTTCTACCCCAGGCCCGCCTCCGCCCCTTGAACTGTCCACAGTCAAAAGATTTTTAAAGCCGCCACCACGACAAGGTCGGGCCCTACCCTACTCTAACCTATTAAACATTTGTTAAAGTATCCAATACAATTTAAGCATATTTTTATTTATTTTTCTTGAAGCTCATCAAGAGAATGCAAAGCAGTCATCAAAGCAAAAGGTGGCTACTTTGAAGAACCTAGAATATAAGACAAAATTTCAGTTGTTTCACACTTTTTTGTTAAGTATATAATTCCACATGTGTTAATTCATAGTTTTGATGCCTTCAGTGTGAATGTACAATTTTCATAGTCATGAAAATACAGAAAAATCTTTAAATGAGGTGTGTCCAAACTTTTGGTCTGTACTGTATGTATGTGCGTCTATGCAGATGGAGATCACGGCGGCCATTTTCCTGAAGCCGAGTTCGCATCTCGGCTTCAGGAAAATGGCCGCCGCGATCTCCATCTGCGCACGTGCAGCATCCCACGGCCATTTTCCTGAAGCCCCGGGCAGCAGAGGACTCCATATGCGCACGCGCGGCCTCAGGAAGATGGCCGCCCCCACGATCACCAGGGAAAGAGCGCCGATCGCGTGTTTTTTCTTCGCCTGCGCAGAGGATTCAGAATTTGGGCATGCGCAAACCACTATGTCACCAACGGAAAGATATGCAAGATCTGGAGGAAGAAACAACGATGTCACCACGCCCATCTGACCAGACCAGCCTGATTGACAGGCGAAAACGGCGACTTTGGTAAGTTATTTCGGCAGCATAGGTGGGGAATTGGGGTACACAAAATACACTATAGTAACACACAGCTCAGGCCCTATTTAAAGGGACACTGTAACCTGAATTTGGAGGGAACAATCTTCAGCCATGGAGGCGGGGTTTTTGATTCACCCTTTCCTTACCCGCTGGCTGCATGCTGGCTGCAATATTGGATTGAAGTTCATTCTCTGTCCTCCATAGTACATGCCTGCACAAGGTGCAATCTTGCCTTGTGCAGGCATGTACTACGGAGGACAGAGAATGAACTTCAATCCAATATTGCAGCCAGCATGCAGCCAGCGGGTAAGGAAAGGGTGAATCAAAAACCCCCAAACCCCGCCTCCATGGCTGAAGATTGTTCCCTCCAAATTCAGGTGACAGTGTCCCTTTAACAGTATTTTTATCTCATACTGAAAAAACGGGGTGACAGGTTCCCTTTAATATTGGTTTATTATTTTCAGGAATACTATGGGAAAATAAAAAATATATTGGAAAACCCATTTAAATGAATTATGCCAAGGAATCCCCTTTCCCGAGAACATTGCAGTTGCTGGCGTCCGACCGCTGGGACCTCCATGATCTCGAGAATCGGCGCTATTAAGAAGTGGTCGATCATTAACACTGCGGCGGCATTCACACATGGCTCTTCAAATAATGCCTTTAAGAGGAGTGTTGAAGGGCACAACACAGTATCGCAAAATCCACTGATCGGGTGTGGGGGGAGTGTTATAGTATGTGGGCTGGTGGGGTTTGTGTGGCAGGGCTGCTTTTTTGTCCCAGTCCAGCCCTGGACAGCTCTGCAGGGACGCTGCCATACTTTGTACTGGTTTTACTCCCTGCATATTGTAGGACAGCTGAAGGGTTCAGGTAGCAGTGCAGGTAGCAGTGTCATCGCCCTGTGTTGTTCTGTAGCCCACATCCCCACACTGACGATATACAGTGGGCAACTAAGGTGTAGGCAGCAGTTCCTTATGAACATTAAGGTCAGAGAGTAAATGTGTCTACCTGTTTTACAATGGTATGGCCCAAATGTGAGCTGAGGTAAAACATTGCCAGAAGCTAGGTGAGTAATACCCTCACACTTCCGTCAGTATGTACAGCCGTGTGTGTGGCAGTAGTTTTTCTAATAGTCTTATCACACCTGTCTGCCATACTTCCTTGAGGCTGGATGGGAACCATAGTTGACGCTTTCTAGTATTGATCTCCTATTTCCCAGCTCTGAAAATGCCCAACATTAGAACTAATGTTGTTGGAGCATAATTATGACATGGTGGGAATATCTGAAACGTGGCTGGATGAGAGCCATGACTGGGCTGTTAACTTGCAGGGCTATAGCCTGTTCAGAAATGACCGTACAGATAAGCGAGGGGGAGGGGTGTGTCTATATGTAAAATCATCCTTAAAACCCATCCTGCGCGATAATATAGGTGAATTTAATGAAAATGTAGAATCCCTGTGGGTGGAGATAAGGGGAGGGGGAAAAAATAATAAATTACTGATAGGGGTTTGTTATAAATCTCCAAAAATAATGGAAGCAATGGAGAATATCCTCGTAAAGCAAATAGATGAAGCTGCGACTCAAGGAGAAGTCATTATTATGGGGGACTTCAACTACCCTGAAATAGATTGGGGAACAGAAACCTGCAGTTCCAGCAAAGGTAATCGGTTTTTGACAATTATGAGAGACAATTACCTTTCACAACTGGTTCAGGACCCAACAAGAAGGGGGGCACTGCTAGACCTAATATTAACCAACAGGCCAGACCGCATATCAAATATAAGGGTTGGGGGTCACTTGGGAAATAGCGATCACAAAATAATAAGTTTTCATGTATCCTTTAAAAAGATGTGTAGTAGAGGGGTTACAAGGACACTAAACTTCAGGAGGGCAAATTTCCAACGGATGAGAGAGGATCTTGGTGCAATTAACTGGGACGATATCCTGAGACACAAAAATACACAAAGAAAATGGGAGACGTTTATTAGCATCCTGGATAGGACCTGTGCACAGTATATACCGTATGGGAATAAACATACTAGAAATAGGAGGAAACCAATATGGCTAAATAGAGCTGTAAGGGGCGCAATAAGTGACAAAAAGAAAGCATTTAGAGAATTAAAGGAAGTAGGTAGTGAGGAGGCATTAAATAAATACAGAAAATTAAATAAATTCTGTAAAAAGCAAATCAAGGCAGCAAAGATTGAGACAGAGAGACTCATTGCCAGAGAGAGTAAAAATAATCCTAAAATATTCTTTAACTACATAAATAGTAAGAAACTAAAAAATGATAGTGTTGGCCCCCTTAAAAATAGTCTGGGTGAGATGGTGGATGAGGATGAGGAAAAAGCCAATATGCTAAATGACTTTTTTTCATCAGTATTTACACAAGAAAATCCCATGGCAGACAAAATGTCTAGTGATAAAAATTGCCAATTAAATGTCACCTGCTTAACCCAGCAGGAAGTGCGGCGGCGTCTAAAAATCACTAAAATTGACAAATCTCCGGGCCCGGATGGGATACACCCTCGAGTACTGCAGGAATTAAGTACAGTCATTGATAGACCATTATTTTTAATCTTTAAAGACTCCATAATAACAGGGTCTGTGCCACAGGACTGGCGTATAGCAAATGTGGTGCCAATATTCAAAAAGGGAACAAAAACTGAACTCGGAAATTATAGGCCAGTAAGGTTAACCTCTACTGTGGGTAAAATCCTGGAGGGCATTCTAAGGGACGCTATACTGGAGTATCTGAAGAGGAATAACCTCATGACCCAGTATCAGCATGGGTTTACTAGGGACTGTTCATGTCAGACTAATTTGATCAGTTTCTATGAAGAGGTAAGTTCTGGATTGGACCAAGGGAACCCAGTGGATGTAGTGTATATGGACTTTTCAAAAGCTTTTGATACGGTGCCACACAAAAGTTTGATACATAAAATGAGAATAATGGGGATAGGGGAAAATATGTGCAAGTGGGTTGAGAGCTGGCTCAGGGATAGGAAACAAAGGGTGGTTATTAATGGAGCACACTCGGACTGGGTAGCGGTTAGCAGTGGGGTACCACAGGGGTCAGTATTGGGCCCTCTTCTTTTTAACATATTTATTAATGACCTTGTAGGGGGCATTCAGAGTAGAATTTCAATATTTGCAGATGACACTAAACTCTGCAGGGTAATCAATACAGAGGAGGACAATTTTATATTACAGGATGATTTATGTAAACTAGAAGCTTGGGCTGATAAATGGCAAATGAGCTTTAATGGGGATAAATGTAAGGTCATGCACTTGGGTAGAAGTAATAAGATGTATAATTATGTGCTTAATTCTAAAACTCTGGGCAAAACCGTCAATGAAAAAGACCTGGGTGTATGGGTGGATGACAAACTTAAATTCAGTGGCCAGTGTCAGGCAGCTGCTACAAAGGCAAATAAAATAATGGGATGCATTAAAAGAGGCATAGATGCTCATGAGGAGAATATAATTTTACCTCTATACAAGTCACTAGTTCGACCACACTTAGAATACTGTGCATAGTTCTGGTCTCCGGTGTATAAGAAAGACATAGCTGAACTGGAGCGGGTGCAGAGAAGAGCGACCAAGGTTATTAGAGGACTGGGGGGTCTGCAATACCAAGATAGGTTATTACACTTGGGGCTATTTAGTTTGGAAAAACGAAGACTAAGGGGTGATCTTATTTTATTGTATAAATATATGAGGGGACAGTACAAAGACCTTTCTGATGATCTTTTTAATCATAGACCTGAAACAGGGACAAGGGGGCATCGTCTGCGGTTGGAGGAAAAAAGGTTTAAGCATTATAACAGACGCGGATTCTTTACTGTAAGAGCAGTGAGACTATGGAACTCTCTGCCGTATGATGTTGTAATGAGTGATTCATTACTTAAATTTAAGAGGGGACTGGATACCTATCTGGAAAAGTATAATGTTACAGGGTATATACACTAGATTCCTTGATAGGGCGTTGATCCAGGGAACTAGTCTGATTGCCGTATGTGGAGTCGGGAAGGAATTTTTTTCCCCAATGTGGAGCTTACTCTTTGCCACATGGGTTTTTTTTTGCCTTCCTCTGGATCAACATGTTAGGGCATGTTAGGTTAGGCTATGGGTTGAACTAGATGGACATATAGTCTTCCTTCAACCTTAATAACTATGTAACTATGTAACTATGTAACTTATGGTTGGAGGATTGGCAGGTTTACTTGTCAGGATGTGACTTTCCCCCCAGGTGATTGCAGGGTTTAGAGGGGCACACTTCCATTTATAAGGGGTCGTTCCTCTCAGGCTGGGTTTACAGGAGCGTATTGCCATAGGCACACGAGGGTGTGAGTTCGGATCAGGATACCCTCCGCGAGGCTGGAGGCTGTGGTCTGTATACAGACTGTAAACTTCACACTTGTGAACCCAGCCTACAACTAATTCTGTAATGGTGCATGTATTACTAGCGCAGATGTCGTTTGCGCGTGTCGCCATTTCTAATTCACCTATATATTTTGGCATGGGGGGGGGGGCCCATTTGAAAGTTTGCACTGGGGCCCATAACTTTGTAGTTATGCCACTGCTCTGTAGTAAGCTCGGTTCTGCTCCCATATCTCCGGAGTAAGCTCCGTTCTGCTCCAATATCTCTGAAGTAAACTCGATTCTGCTCCCATATCTCAGTAGTAAACTCCGTTCTGCTCCCACATCTCTGTAGTAAGCTTGGTTCTGCTCCCATATCTCTAGAGTAAGCTCGGTTCTGCTCCAATATCTCTGGAGTAAGCTCGGTTCTGCTCCCATATCTCTGGAGTAAGCTTGGTTCTGCTCCCATATCTCTGTAGTAAGCTCTGTTCTGCTCCCACCTCTCTGTAGTAAGCTTGGTTCTGCTCCCATATCTCTGTAGTAAGCTCTGTTCTGCTCCCACATCTCTAGTAAGCTCCGTTCTGCTCCCATATCTCCGAAGTAAGCTCGGTTCTGCTCCCATATCTATGGAGTAAGCTCGGTTCTGCTCCAATATCTCCGGAGTAAGCTCGGTTCTGCTCCAATATCTCTGGAGTAAGCTCAGTTCTGCTCCAATATCTCTGGAGTAAGCTCGGTTCTGCTCCCATATCTCCGGAGTAAGCTCTGTTCTGCTCCAATATCTCCGTAGTAAGCTCGGTACTGCTCCCATATCTCCGGAGTAAGCTCTGTTCTGCTCCCATATCTCTGGAGTAAGCTTGATTCTGCTCCCATATCTATGCAGCAAGCTCCATTCTGTTCCCATATCTATGTACCAGACTGTTTTTAAAGCCTGTTATCTCTGCTGCTTCAGTGCAATGGCCAGAGGTAAGCAGGGAAAAGGAGGGCCACCGCAACTCGATGGCCACTGCCTTGTGATTGCCCCCCAGGCTGAAAAGTGCCAGCCAGCCCCTGTCTATATATCTCAATATAGAAAAAATATTAAGCAAATATATATATTCTGAGCACTGTGAGACCACCAACCGTAGAGAATCGTCGGCGCTGCACAAAGCCCTGCTGGGACCGACGTTTATCTACCGTTAACGGTAACGAAGCAATTATTGAGATTCTCGTGCTCTAGGGCGGGGCTGTGGGGGGGAGTGCAGGTGGGGCTGCGGGCAGGGCTTTATGTTGTGCTCTGATTACATATGCAACTGTATTGGCTTATGGCGGGTCACTGATCCTTCAGTGATCTGCCCCCCTATTTTACATAATGCATATAATAGCGTTGATATTATTGTTGATAATGCCTATAATATTGTGTCTATTGTGAGGCTTAGAAAAAAATTTTTACATCCAGCAAAATGTCACCGGCGGCACCTGCCAGTTGCATCTATCTCTTACTTATAGATGCTACTATTGCCACCATCGCCAGTGACATTTTTCTGGATGTAATTTATTTTCTAAGCCTCACATTAGCCACAATATTATAGGCATTATCAACAATAATATCAACACTATTATATGCATTATGTAAAAATGGGGGGCAGGTCACTGAGGGATCAGTGATCTGTCATAAGCCAATACAGATGCATAAGTAATCGGAGCACCACATAAATCCCCGCCCACAGCCTCGACTCCTGAGCACGAGAATCTCATTAACTGAAAACTACAAATACAGATTAAACAACAACCACAAGACGGATTTCATCTACCAAGGTATCATTGTAATCAGTATAACGGAGCTGACCTGACAGTGTGTGTAGGTTACTGTGCACAATCCTGCTGACAGGTTCCCTTTAAAGGGAACCTGTCACCCCGTTTTTTCAAGAAGAGCTAAGAATAGCGTTAAATAGGGGCAGAGCTGGGCTTTACATTAGTGTATTTTGGAGGCTTTATTCCCCACCTATGCTGCCGAAATACCTTTGTAAAGTCGCCGTTTTGGGCTGTCACTCACGCTTGTAAGGTCATATGGGCGTGGTGACAGCGCTGTTTCTCCCCCAGATCTCCGTTGGTGGCGTAGTGGTGTGCGCATGTCCAAGTGGCGAATCCACTGCGCAGCTTCAAGGAAAATAGCGCGATCTGCGCTATTCAGCCGTTTATCGGTGGGCGCGGCCATCTTTGTGAGGCCGCACGTGCGCAGATGGTTCTTCTCGGCTTCCCAGAGCTTCAGGAAAATGGCCGCGGAATGCCGCGCGTGTGCAGATGGAGATCGCGGCGGCCATTTTCCTGCAGCCGAGATGCGAACTCGGCTTCAGGAAAATGGCCGTCGAGATCGCCATCTGCGCACGCGCGGCATCCCGCGGCCATTTTCCTGAAGCCCCGGGAAGCCGAGAAGAACCATCTGCGCACGCGCGGCCTCACAAAGATGGCCGCGCCCACCGATAAATGGCTGAATAGCGCAGATCGCGCTATTTTCCTTGAAGCTGCACAGTGGATTCACCACTTGGACATGCGCACACCACTACGCCACCAACGGAGATCTGGGGGAGAAACAACGCTGTCACCATGCCCATATGACCTGACCAGCGTGAGTGACAGCCCAAAACGGCGACTTTACAAAGGTATTTCGGCAGCATTTGTGGGGAATAAAGGCTCCAAAATACACTAATGTAAAGCACAGCTCTGCCCCTATTTAACGCTATTTTTAGCTCTTCTTGAAAAAACGGGGTGACCGGTTCCCTTTAAGATATCTCAGCTCTGCACTATTATACACATTTCTCTTTAAGTGCCTAATACTTCTTCTTGAAACTCATCTGACAGTAAATATTGGCCCTTACAATAGTTTAGATTGTGAAGTCACCAAGCCCCATATCTAATTACTTCAGAGAGGTTTCACCACTAGCTACTCATTTATTAATAGTGTTGAGCATTCCGATACCGCAAGTATCAGGTATCGGCTGATATTTGCGGTATCGGAATTCCGGTACCGAGTTCTGATACTTTTAGTATACCGGAATCGGAAGTTCCCATAATGCAAAGTCCCGCTTTTATTTAACTCAGCCAATGAGGAATGATTAGAAGTGTGGGCACATCCTGTTCTGCATGGTAGGCATTGAGCTACTGGCATGGCTGTGATTGGCTGCTGAAATGATGTCACAATGCCCTATAAAAGTCGCCGCCATTTTGGGTTCACTCTGCTGAGAATTCAGTTAGGGACAGGACGCTGTGTTCTGACTGAGGGCCAGTTTTGAGATAGCGGTTTGCTTCATTGTGCTTTACCCAGGCTAATTTGGCAACCACTGTGTGAGAACCTTGCTTTTGCCTTGCAGCGCTGTTCACAGCTGTCTGCAAGGTCTGTGTGTGTGAGTGCAGCTCACTCTGTAGTCTGTCCGCAGCCACAGTCGGTTGTGGTCAGCTCAAGGTGCGTCACTGCCTCATACTGCTCAATCCATTGTCCTTTATTGCAAGTATTGCAGCCTGCTGCACATTTTTTAAAATTTATCCTATTAGTGGCTTTCCATCCGTATCCTGCTAGATTGTGGAAAAACACTATATAGGATTAGATAGAGGAGCTTTTCTTGGCCTTGCAGCTCTGTTCACGGCTGTCTGCACTGTCTCTGTGTGAGTGCAGCCCACTCTGTAGTGTCTGTTCTGCGAAACAAACTAAAAGTTTATAAAGTTCACCAAACACTCCATTTTACAGTTGTGTAGGCCACATTAGCTCATATTTAAGTGTAGTCCACACTTCATAAAATTAGTGTTTCTTATACCTGTTAGCAGCTGTTCAGGAATAAGCACACTAAGCCCTTAGTACTTTTCTGCTTATCTTTATCAGTCTACCAAGATGAAGAAGGCAGGGAGTAAGGCACGTGGGCGTGGGGCAGGGAGAGGATGTGGGGATTCTGTGCCTGCTGCGGGCATATGTGACTCATCATCCCCCAGTTTTAGCAGGGAACAGACCTTCATGCGCAGCTTTGTAGGAGCTCGCTGTACCTGCGGGACAAACAAATTGAAGCTGTTATCGGATGGATGGCAGCTAACGCATCGACTTCAATTAGTGCCACATCCTCTCAGTCACAGAGCACTGAAGAGCAACCATCTGTCTCTTCACCACCTGCCAAATTCCCCAGGCAGTCAGAGAGCCCAGGACAGGAGCCATCTCTACTTCTGTTCTCTGAATCTCTTGGCTTGGAAAGAGGGGGCCAGCCAAGTAGCATACTAGAATCAGAAGAAGAGGCAGTATGCAGTGATGCCAACAGCTTTTTCTCTCTGAATCTGAAGAGGCGGGTGGAACAGTGCCTCCGGTCAGCACACCTCAGTACGCATCTGATGATGAGCTTCAAGTGCCTCTTTCTGGTGCGTACTGTGCTGCCGAGACAACCCAGGAGAAGCAGTTGGTGGAAGAGGGTAGCGTAGATGATGAGGTCCTTGACCCATCATGGCGTGAGGTACAGGAAGGTGGTGGGAGCAGCTCTGAGGAAGAGATTCCCCGAACGGCCGGGAGAAAGAGGGGGAAGACTGCGGTGCCTGTAGCCTCCACTTCGGCACCCATTAGGAGCATGCCTCTTCCAAAGGCCAAAGCGGGCACTCCCAAGACTTGCAGTGCCTGGTCCTTTTTTGACACAGTTGCAGCTGACATTTGTTTCGTCAAATGCAAGCTGTGTCATCAGAAAATCAAGCGAGGGAAAAGTGTCAGCAACCTCAATACCACAAATATGTGGAAACATGTGCGGACCAACCACGCAGTGGAGTTCCAAAAACACACTGGAGACCTAGGCCAACCTACAGCGGCACCTACCACCTCTTCAGCTCGTGTTGGAGCCTCTTCCTCCAGCTCACACACAGCTGGTTCGGCTTCCTCACAGGATCGCCATGGAAGAACCTCTGGCACCGTTGTCCAGAGACCCAGTGTAATTCCACCAACAGCACCACGTTCCCAGTCATCCTCACACTCCCAGCCCTCTCTACAGCCATCGGTAGCACAGGCATGGGAGAATAGATGGCCATTTTCGGCAAACCACCCACGAGTACAGGCTCTAAATGCTGGCATTGCAAAACTACTGTCCCTTGAAATGCTGTCATTCAGGCTGGTGGAGACTGACAGCTTCCGTAACTTGATGGCATTGGCAGGCCCACAATACAATGTGCCCAGCCGCTTTTATTTCAGCAGGCAAGCCGTCCCTGCCCTGCAAAAGCATGTGGAGAGAAACATTAAACATGCGCTACTAAACGCCGTCAGTAGCAAGGTCCACCTCACCACCGATGCGTGGACCAGTCACTATGGACAGGGACGATACCTTTCCCTCACTGCCCATTGGGTTAATGTTGTGGAGCCGGGTACAGATCATGAGAGTGGCGCTCCAAGTGTTCTGCCAACTCCAAGGATTGCAGGAATCCAGTCTGTGCACATTGACTCCTCCTCATACTCCAGTTCCTCATAATCATCGCTGCAGGAGCTGTCACAGTCCACCTCCACATGGACCCTTGAACGCTTAGCTGTTCCGACCGATATGAGCACAGCTGTGGCCAAACGTCAACAGGCCGTATTGAAATTAATTTCTTTGGGGAATCGCAGCCACACAGCGCAGGAGCTCTGGAATGCCATCAAGCAGGAGAGCGACGTGTGGTTTGTGCCAGCGAATCTCCAGCCAGGTATGATAGTGTGTGACAATGGCCGAAATCTGGTGGCAGCTCTGGGCCTAGGCAACCTCACTCACATCCCATGTCTGGCACATGTGCTCAACTTAGTTGTGCAAAGTTTTTTGAGGGACTATCCGGATCTTGATGCACTGCTGCACAAGGTACGCTTAGAGTGTGCTCACTTGCGGCGTTCCAGCATGGCAAGATCGCGCATTGCAACTCTGCAGCGCCGATTCCGCCTTCTGGAACATCGCATCATATGTGACCTACCCACCAGGTGGAATTCAACGTTTCATATGTTGGAGCGGTTGTGTGAGCAGCAGCCAGCAGTAATGGAGTACCAGCTGCATCAGGCGCAAAAAAGTCGCACTGCGCGCCGTTCAGACTTCACAACCACTGAGTGGGCCACTATGAAGGACATCTGCCAGGTTTTGCGCGCCTTCGATGCCACGCGGATGGCGAGTGCAGATGATGCACTAGTCAGCATGACTGTCCCCCTTATCTGCCTGCTTGAAAGAACACTGCAAGCAATAAGGGATGAGGTGGTGGAAGAGGTGGAGGATGAGGAGTCAGAAATGCCATCTGCTTCTGGACAGTCTGCGCGACGTGGTTCCTCACAAAGGCCTAGGCAGGGGTCACTTTGTGAGGACGATGAGGAGGAGTCAATGGAGGAGGAAAACATCTGTCCAGAGGAGGGAGTTACACAAATCTCCAGTAGTCAGTATGTAGAGCGAGGGTGGGGTGATGCATAGCAGGCAGAGATCACGCCTCAAGCAGGGGGCAGCGTTTCTTGGCCAGTTGGCAGTCTGCAGCACATGGTTGATTTCATGCTGCAGTGCCTGAAAAACGACCGCGGCATCGCCCACATTCTTACCAAGGCTGATTATTGAGTGTACACCCTCCTAGATCCGCGCTACCAGGACAACTTACAAACCCTCATAACACCGTTGCAGCGGGAGCGTAAAATGCGGGAGTACCAAAACACACTAGTGCAGTCCATCATCTTCAGTCCAATCGAGAGAAGTGCTGCTAGTGCTTTACAAAGCAGCTCAGTGCGTCGATGCAGTGGAGGAAGGTCTGCACAAAGAGGGAGCAGAAGCAGTACCTCAGCACAAGGCAAGACCAGTATGGCCCAACAGTGGCAAAGTTTTGTGTGCCCGCCACACATGTCTACACCATCACAGACCCGTCCAGTCAGCAGCAGGTCACGTTTCCGTCAGATGGTGACAGACTACATGTCTTGCCCTCTCAGCGTACTCCCAGATGGCTCTTCCCCCTTCAAGTTTTGGGTCTCTAAGCTGGATACATGGCCAGAGCTTAGACAGTATGCATTGGAGGTGCTGGCTTGCCCTGCTGCTAGTGTATTATTGGAACGCGTCTTTAGTGCCGCAGGTGGTGTACTAACAGACCGTCGCATGCGACTATCCTCCGATAACGTTGACCGGCTTACTTTTCTGAAAATGAACAAGGCCTGGATTTTGCAGGAATTTGCCACTCCTCTTACAGATTAAATAATTGGTTGGCAACAGTATCCAGGTCTCCTGTTGTGTTCATGTTTCAACCACCTGAACTTTAATCCCTGGGCTCCAACACCGCCAGTTGCTGCTCAGAAGTGCCGGCTGCACAGTCAACACATGACCCAGTGTTATTGGGTTTCAGTAATGTCAGCTGATCCCCTGCTGTGTATTCGGCAATTGCTGCTGCTACCTCCACACTCACATTACTACAGAAATGAAAAGGAACCTGTCCCCCCCTCCCAGGCGTTTGTAACTGAAAGAGCCACCTTGTGCAGCACTAATGCTGCAAAAAGGAACAGGTGGCTCTGTTAGTTATGCTTCTTGCAGATGCTGCACTTAACCCTTATAAAATATGTGTCCCCCTCATACTGTGAAAATGTCCCAGAGGTGGTACTTTCCTTCGTAATGAGACGCAGCACAGCCGGCATTCATACCCCCATGTCGCTGGGCACCCTCCTCAGCGTTGTTTGAATCTGTCCCGAAGCCTGCGCTGTTATGTTTAACCTTGGGCATGCACAGTTAGCGCTGCCCGTCTTCTGACATCATTTGATGTCAGGCTGACTGCGCCTGTGCGGCCACGCTGCCTGAGATCCCGCCCCGCAGTGTCTTCTGATTTTCTCACACTGTGGGGCTGGGATTCATGGGCATGCGCAGTGCATATCTTCACCTGTCACTCTTCTCCCTCCGACTTCTACAAACTGTGTGGCGTCAGCGATCCCTAATCACATGCCACGGCCGTGATGCCGCACACTCTGAAGAAGGTAAATGGAGAGGAGTGAGAGGCGAAGATATGCACTGCGCATGCCCATGAATCCCAGCCTCACAGTGGGACAAAATCAGAAGACACTGCGAGGCGAGTTCTCGAGCAGCCCGGCCGCACTGGCGCAGTCAGCCTGACACCAAATGATGTCAGAAGACGGGCAGCGCTAACTGCGCATGGCCAAGGCTTAACATAACAGCGCGGGCTCCGTGACAGATTAAAACTACGCTGAGGAGGCGGCGAGCAGTGCCAAGGGGGTATGAATGCCGGCTGTGCTGCGTCTCATGACGACGGAAAGTCCCACCTCCGGGACGGCTTCACAGTATCAAGGGACACATTTTATAAGTGTTTA